>NW_020438915.1:850837-866366 GCF_000699045.2 Agrilus planipennis | reverse complement strand
ATTATTTCATGTTTAGATATCGAGGTCATAATTTATATAGGTTTTAAGCTTATAAAAAAATCGTAAGGACACAAAAAATTACTTTTTAAGAAAAAAGGCAATTCAAAAATCACATTTTTTTTGTTTATTTTCGATTTTTCCATGCTTTAATATTGTCGGAGGTATTTTTAACCAACACCATCGAAAATAGGATCGTTAAAAACATAGAAATACTGGTTATCTAATATTTTTTCGTTGCACTCATTACGTGGCAAGGGTTCAAATGGAAATGTGTTCTCTGAGCATTTATGGGTTAATGTGACGTGATATAAACCATATGAATATCGTTTTCTATTACTTTTAAGACAATTACGACAAATTTAAGAAAAAAACTTTTCAAAAAAAAAATTTCGCAGACCTGTGTAATCTATCTGGGATCTGGGCAACAAAGAATGACAATTAATAATTAACATTTCTTTCTTCTTTCCTTTCAAAATTTTCTCATGAAATGTGTCATACAGAGAAAAAAGAATACCAAGCAGTATAGCACATCGAGGTAGTGTAAGAATGGAACCTGATATAGATTTTGTAGAAGATTCTCAGTATACTGCTAATATTTTTGCAAAATTGATCGCCTCTTACGCAGAGTATAAATGCAGTTCAGAAAATACAATTACAGTGCCAGCCACATATTTATTTGAGGTAAAAGCTGTTTGGTTAATGCAATAATTTTCTTCCTTTCTCTTATCAACCCTTGTCGAACTTACAAAGTGAAGGAAAACCATATAATTTAATTTGTAGGAAGGGATTTATAAGTTTCAAATCAAAAATACATCTCCGGTTGACCTTCAACTTGATTGGTTTTTCATGGAAGTAACTGATAACATAGATCTAGAGCAACAGAGACCTTGTTCAGCTATTTTTACGTCGTGTAAAAAAATTGCTCCCAGAAAACGTCCCCAAACGTGTTTTATATCATCTTCAAGCACATCCCTTCTACAAAGAAACCATCAACGTTTTAAACTAACTAGACCAGGTTTATTTAAATTAAATCCTTTTACTATCTATTACCTGTTCTAAAACAAATATTTTTTTTAGTAAACTTCTTATATAATGACACCCCTTCGGGTTCCTCCACTAGATCTTTGTTCAGTGCATCATCAGCATCCCTATGTGACTCGATTTGTAGCTGTGAAACGCATTTGCCTTTTATTATAAAACCATCGAGTGCATGCATTGACAAAATTGGGAAATCTCAAACGTTCGAAATACATTTTACGCCAAGAAAAGTAAATAATTACGAAGCGGACCTTGTAGCAGTAATACCGAATCTCACTCCCACACTGAAACCGCTCAAAATTCGAGTGAAAGCCACCTGTATGTTACCTTTGTGCCATTTTGAATTAGAGCCCAGTAATTATTTAAGTAGCAGACGAATTATAAAATCGTGCGACGATATTTTAGACGAAAATATTAAAGTTTTTGAAATTGAAGCAATCGGATTAGATGAGCCTACCGTAAGGTAATTACTTCTGACCATTTGCAATAGTTCAAAAACAAAAAATTCGTGTTGATCAATGTTTTTTTTCCATAATAATAACTATTAATAGTGATCTACCGTTTACAATACGAATAATATTAAGTTTTGGCAAAATTTTGAAATTTTTAGCTGATTCTTATGTATATTTACGAAAATTAATCCCTTTGCCTTTCTGATTACGTAAAAATCATTCCAATGTAGATCTTTTGGGATTATTAACCCAACGGGTGAAAGTTTCATGTACAAGTGGATTCCTCATAGTAAGGACACTGGAGGAGTATCAGTCTTCCACATTCACAATCCTGAGGGTTGCGTCCCTGAAGGAAGGACAACAAACGTTACTGTCACATTTTTGCCGAAAGAAGTGAACGTTTTCGAAAAATTCTACAAACTTCACATTGAAAAATATAATTTGATCGCTACGTTCCTTTTAGTTGGCACAGCTAGGGAAGCTAACGTGAATTTTACAAATTCGCATGTTACTTTAAAACCTGCCGTGGCAGGGCATGAAACCTATGAAAACGTTTTTTTAAAAAATTGCGAAGATTTTGATATTGGTTTTCAATTTAAGAAAAACAGTTTCTGTTCGTTAGCCGGTCGCGAATGCGTTGAAGTAGAACCATTAAGAGGTATTGTCAGTCCACATTGCGAAAAAAACANGTGTAATAAAAGATTGTGTTTTATTTATCTTTAAAAACAATTCAAATGTAATTTTTTACATTTGCAGACAATATACAACAGTTAAGTAAATATTGAATATAACAGACTTTGTAAAAAATTCTTATTAAACTTACTTCAGAATGAAGTTGTCACCAAGATAAACAGTGGGTTACTATAAAATATGCCGGTTATGTGTTGAAGTGTTAAGACAGTGGACTTATTGGTAAATCAAAATCATTGTTATTAGGCATTTCTGTCCAAATTAGAATGCAATTGGAACACGGAGTGAAAAATGTTATCAATACGAGTTTGAAAGAAGAAAGTATTGCTTCCACCACTGTACATTAAACTTGATTTGATCCAACAGTTTGTA
The DNA here is from genome assembly GCF_000699045.2 of Agrilus planipennis. Lineage (NCBI taxonomy): Eukaryota > Metazoa > Arthropoda > Insecta > Coleoptera > Buprestidae > Agrilus > Agrilus planipennis. The sequence continues at coordinate 863,814 of NW_020438915.1, read as the reverse complement.
AAGGCATTTCGACTTGACCAACGGTGATTATTTCATGTTTAGATATCGAGGTCATGATTCATATAGGTTTTAAGCATATAAAAAAATCGTAAGGACACAAAAAAATACTTTTTAAGAAAAAAGTCAATTCAAAAATCACATTTTTTTTGTTTATTTTCGATTTTTCCATGCTTTAATATTGTCGGAGGTATTTTTAACCACACCATCGAAAATAGGATCGTTAAAAACATAGAAATACTGGTTATCTAATATTTTTTCGTTGCACTCATTACGTGGCAAGGGTTCAAATGGAAATGTGTTCTCTGAGCATTTATGGGTTAATGTGACGTGATATAAACCATATGAATATCGTTTTCTATTACTTTTAAGACAATTACGACAAATTTAAGAAAAAAACTTTTCAAAAAAAAAATTTCGCAGACCTGTGTAATCTATCTGGGATCTGGGCAACAAAGAATGACAATTAATAATTAACATTTCTTTCTTCTTTCCTTTCAAAATTTTCTCATGAAATGTGTCATACAGAGAAAAAAGAATACCAAGCAGTATAGCACATCGAGGTAGTGTAAGAATGGAACCTGATATAGATTTTGTAGAAGATTCTCAGTATACTGCTAATATTTTTGCAAAATTGATCGCCTCTTACGCAGAGTATAAATGCAGTTCAGAAAATACAATTACAGTGCCAGCCACATATTTATTTGAGGTAAAAGCTGTTTGGTTAATGCAATAATTTTCTTCCTTTCTCTTATCAACCCTTGTCGAACTTACAAAGTGAAGGAAAACCATATAATTTAATTTGTAGGAAGGGATTTATAAATTTCAAATCAAAAATACATCTCCGGTTGACCTTCAACTTGATTGGTTTTTCATGGAAGTAACTGATAACATAGATCTAGAGCAACAGAGACCTTGTTCAGCTATTTTTACGTCGTGTAAAAAAATTGCTCCCAGAAAACGTCCCCAAACGTGTTTTATATCATCTTCAAGCACATCCCTTCTACAAAGAAACCATCAACGTTTTAAACTAACTAGACCAGGTTTATTTAAATTAAATCCTTTTACTATCTATTACCTGTTCTAAAACAAATATTTTTTTTAGTAAACTTCTTATATAATGACACCCCTTCGGGTTCCTCCACTAGATCTTTGTTCAGTGCATCATCAGCATCCCTATGTGACTCGATTTGTAGCTGTGAAACGCATTTGCCTTTTATTATAAAACCATCGAGTGCATGCATTGACAAAATTGGGAAATCTCAAACGTTCGAAATACATTTTACGCCAAGAAAAGTAAATAATTACGAAGCGGACCTTGTAGCAGTAATACCGAATCTCACTCCCACACTGAAACCGCTCAAAATTCGAGTGAAAGCCACCTGTATGTTACCTTTGTGCCATTTTGAATTAGAGCCCAGTAATTATTTAAGTCGTGCGACGATATTTTAGACGAAAATATTAAAGTTTTTGAAATTGAAGCAATCGGATTAGATGAGCCTACCGTAAGGTAATTACTTCTGACCATTTGCAATAGTTCAAAAACAAAAAATTCGTGTTGATCAATGTTTTTTTTCCATAATAATAACTATTAATAGTGATCTACCGTTTACAATACGAATAATATTAAGTTTTGGCAAAATTTTGAAATTTTTAGCTGATTCTTATGTATATTTACGAAAATTAATCCCTTTGCCTTTCTGATTACGTAAAAATCATTCCAATGTAGATCTTTTGGGATTATTAACCCAACGGGTGAAAGTTTCATGTACAAGTGGATTCCTCATAGTAAGGACACTGGAGGAGTATCAGTCTTCCACATTCACAATCCTGAGGGTTGCGTCCCTGAAGGAAGGACAACAAACGTTACTGTCACATTTTTGCCGAAAGAAGTGAACGTTTTCGAAAAATTCTACAAACTTCACATTGAAAAATATAATTTGATCGCTACGTTCCTTTTAGTTGGCACAGCTAGGGAAGCTAACGTGAATTTTACAAATTCGCATGTTACTTTAAAACCTGCCGTGGCAGGGCATGAAACCTATGAAAACGTTTTTTTAAAAAATTGCGAAGATTTTGATATTGGTTTTCAATTTAAGAAAAACAGTTTCTGTTCGTTAGCCGGTCGCGAATGCGTTGAAGTAGAACCATTAAGAGGTATTGTCAGTCCACATTGCGAAAAAAACATAAAGTAAGTGCCTTTATTGTGTAATAACTTGAAAAATGTTGAAGAAGAAAAATCACATTGATGCAAATTTTTTCTTCGAGATGAGCCCTCTGGAATATCCTTTCATTCCACAGGGGGCTTTAACCAACTTCTTAAGTTTTAAACTATTAGACTCAATTCTGACTTATCGATCTCAAAGGACAAATTTGCATTAAAGACATTTTTATTTTTCCCTTTAATGTTTTAATTCCGTCTGTTCTTCCCTTAATACTTTCAAGAATTTCATACACTACCACAAAAATCGGTGAGGTCAGATTCAAATTAAAATGCAAAATAGAGAGAATAAAAAAACCGTTATCTTTATTCGTAACTGCAAGTTGCTTCGAAGTTGAACCCTTAGTAAACTACACAATTGAAGGGATGCAACCGAAAACTTTAGAGGCAAATAACGTAAACACCATACAATTCAATAATGTGAGTTCAGAATTCCCGTTTGTTTGCAATAAAATTATTTATTTTTCAATTAAAACTTCAGTTGTATCCTCATCACATGGAAAAGGTGACGTTTAAAGTAATAAATCGGGGACAAATAGCGTTTTTCTATAACTGGACTGTGAAAGAGGCTTTTGATGACAGGGTAGAGTTGTGTATTAACCCGAAAGAAGGGTTTGTACAAGTTGACTCAAACGATGAAAGTTTAGTGACATTGATGCCTTTAACAAAAGTAACAGTAGATAAGATCGCTATCGTTTTAAAGGTAATTTTGGTTGATTGCAAATGAACTACTACAAAACTCTTATGTTTTGGTCCCAGATATTGTATGGTCCTTCCTATGTAGTTCATATCTCTGGTTATGTCCCTGTGTTCTCCTTTAAATTTTCCTTCAATGAATATAAATTTGGACGCTGTTTATTGCAAGTTGACAAAAGCAGTTATTATCACGCTGTTCTAGAATTTTGGAATAGTGGAGACACCGAGGTCATGTAAGTGAAGTTAAAAAGAAAATTAATTGTATTCATGTCGCAATTTTGATAAGCAAGACATTCCATTTGCAATTATAACAGATCAAATAGATCATAATCTGCTTCTAGACTAGAATACAAATCAGAGAGGGTAGAGTTTCTAACAGTTGACTTTAAGTCAGGGAAAATACCCCCTAAGAAGAACAAAAAGATATTAATCAGTTTTCATCCCTTCGTAGAAGGATTTTATAATATGAAGCTTTTATTTACTGTTAATTCGCAAGGACATAACATTGGAATTACTGGCGAAGGAGTGCCTTTGAAATTAGAATTGGTTAATATTGCAAACAGGTTTATAAATTTGGGTTGCCCCCAAGTAGGGAAAACAGTCAAAAAAGTGGTTAAAGTAATAAATAACAGCAAAACGGAAGTGTCCGTAATGTTTGACCTACCCAATCGACTACCTTTCTTTCACAAACCCCCTAAAAAGTTACCTGTTGAATTCGAAAGAATTAAGGAAGAAAAGAAGGGTGTCAGTCTCTCAAAAAAGAAATCACAGTAAGCAGAAACGAAAAAAAATTAAATTTAATTAATTAATTAATTTTTATAAAATTGTAATTAGAAAAGATGATTCTAAGAAGGACCAGGGTGAAGAAAAGGGTGGCAAAGGGAAAGGTAAAGGTAAAGGTAAAGGTGGCAAAGCAAAAGAAAAGGGTAGCAAAACAAAAGACAAAGGCAGCAAAACAAAAGATAAGAAAAGTAAAGATTCTGGTAAAAAGAAAGGGAGCAAGGGATCAAGTGCAGATGGTAAAAAAGGCAAAAAGGATAAAGGTTCATCTGCAAGTAAGGCGAGCAAAGATGAAGCGGCGAAAAAAACGATTGTGTGAGCAACAACACCTTATAGCTTTTAAAATATAAATATTCATTAGATATTTAATTTTATTAAAATACCATTAAACTTTTTTAATTTATATTTTAAACAGTCAACCACAGGTGGATCCTGAAGTACAGCGACAAAAATTTATAGAACAATCCATTTCGGTTACACCGAAAAGATTTTCGAAATTACTACCGAATCGTGAAATGGAATTCTCTGTGATTTATTCTCCAAAATCGCGGTTGACTTCGTTCACAAAAGATGTATAAATAAAACGAACTGTTTCGTATTCTCAATTAAATAAACTTTAATTTTACCTCGCATTGTAGATATCCTATCAAATCCAAGACAAAGTGGAGAATATTTGCACTGTTAAAGGTTGCTCGTTAGACAGCAATTTTGAACTTGATAAAAGTGTTATTAGTTTCGGAAGTGTAATTGAAAAATGTGCCAGGGAAGAAATGGTTACTTTAAGTAATTTAGGTGATACTAGTGGAAGGTGAGATCAAGTTAAAATAGTACTAATAAACGTCTAATCAATACATATGTAAATAAGCAAAAATAGACGTACGCTCTCAGGATTATTTAAGACTTTCTCAAAATTCTCCTTGCTGTATACAAGAAATATGTACCTGATCTGAAATTTTCGTTAAAGATTTCACTGGAAGTTTGACAGATCGACTCAGAAAACTTTCTCAATAACACCCATGTCAGGACATATTTCTCAGGGCACTACTGAATCATTTGTTGTCAAATTTGAACCTCCTCGAGTGGATTGCCTTTTCAAACGAAAGGTATTAGATCAATTCAGACTGTGAACGTTTCCACAAGCAGTTGACAATGTTTATCCCTTTTCTATACATGATTTTCAGCTTACATGTTATATCGACGGTTACAGAAGGCCTCTTGAACTTATTCTAACTGGAAATTGTATAAAAATGCCAGCACCAAAAGAAGCATTACGATTCATATGTCCTGTTAGAGAAACACAATCGAAATTTGTCAAAGTTGATAACCCGTACGAGTGCTTTTAACTGTTATGCGAAATATTTCATATCAAAATCAAAAATAAATTTCAGAAGCGATGACGAGTGGATGATTAAACCTCAAGTTAATGGAAATTATTTTCACGCCACCGATTTTCTTACGATCCAACCTCATTCATATAAAGAATGTGAAGTACTTTATACACCCATGGAAATGACCAGTCAGGGTCGAACACATAATGTAATTTGAATTTTTATTGTACCTCAAAGTCGCCAATATTTCGTATTACATTAATCTACCCGATTTCAATTAATTATCTACAAAATATTAATAGTTCAAGATCCCAGTCTCCAGACATTACTTATTTTCTAGATAACAAAATTGGTGGGATAGAATAGGGTAATAGTCTTTCTTGGACTATTAGTATTTTAAACTAAAAATTATTTGGTATACTGTTCACTCTCAATACACACTATCGAGCGTTCACACTGTCGAGTGTTCATACTTCGTTAGGTGAAACGTATGCCGTTTAATTTTTTAATTTTAGGGTTTTATCTTTTTTCTATTTCCCGATTCGCACGGTCAAGTTTGGACCTTGTCGGGAATTACCGAACCCCCTAATCCAGTTGAAAAAATATTCAGAGTAATCACTTGTAAAAAATACCATACCGAAGTATTGGAAGTTGAAAACTGGCTTGGTATACCCCAACAATTTCGTGTTATTACAACCGAGTTGCCCGAAACTGTAACAGAAGGATCGAAAACATCCAAAGGGTCGCAAAAGAGCACCAGTAAATCGGCCAAATCGAAACCGTCGAAGACAATCGCCGAATTAGCATTATATAAACTTGACATTAATGAAATTATCAACGTTATTGCTAATGGCAGAATCAGGTTCCCGTGGACAATTTTCGTAATTAAAGAAGGATGTCTAAGTTTTGAGGTACCTAGTTATATTATATTTATGATCACCATCTAGATTGGAATTGTTTATCTAACGTTTCGCTAACTACTCTGTTTTTATCCCTGAATTTCGTTTTGATCTTTAGGTAAAATTCGAAAATGAAAAAACAAAAGAATACGTGTACTACATCATAAATTTAACGATTGATAAATGCGATGAACTGGAACAAATACACCTGACAACTTGCGTCAGGCAACCGTTGACTCATAAACTCAAATTTGAAAATGTTATTAAGACACCAGTTGTATTTAACTTTTCCAGTGATAGTCCAATTCTTTCGTTTCCTAATACGACTACTGTGGAACCCTATTCTGAGGTAAGTAAAAGTACTTCGACTGAAAACATTTTGGCAATATTCATTTTCGGTCTTCTAAACCCATTTTGTGGATTTTGTCAATGATTTTCGAGGTGGTGAACGTCGGCAGTCTTCCGCTCTTCGTAACTGTAGACATTTACTTTTTTAAAAGCTAAAAGGTATTGAAAATTTCGCCAGCATTACTGCAGCTCCGAGAAAAAGTATTTGTGACTTAAAAGTTGGCTATTTTCGGTGGTTGTAAATGAGTATATTACAAAGTGAATTACATCAGGGTCGAATAGTGGATTATATTTCTTTGAAAAGGGGAAAGAATCTCAGACCTTTGCGACTTTTTTAGATATGTATTCTACAAATTTTATTTTGAAACTAAAAGTACGATGTACAAATTTCATAAGTTTAAAACCTTATTCGATTGCTTCGATTGACATTAAACAACTTACAACGTCCCAATACGGTTTACTTTCTAGTAACTGTAGGATCAAGCGATTTTGAATGGAAATATAATCGCGCCAAAAGGCCTAAAATAACGTTTTCTTTTTACGCTATTATTTGTATTGATCTGTACTATTTGTTTCAGTACTTTTTGGAAATCATATTCACTCCTCTACTACCAGAAACAACCGAAGTTCATCTTCAAGCAACTACTCAAGAGCTGGGAACGTATCCATTCACATTCGTTTTAACTGGACTCCCTCCAATCCCCGAACCCCCTATTTATTTTAATGCCATCTTGGGACGTACCGAAGTTGGAAAAGGAATTATACAAAATACTGCCAAAACCTCCACGGAATATACGCCCTATGTAAGTTCATTCACAATTCATTGAAATTTTAGAAAACATAAAAATAAAATGTTGGTTATTTCAGTTTGATGACCCAAATTTATTTAAACTTGAAGCAGTGCCGATTGTGACATATCCTGAAAAAGATGCTGAATTTACTGTTGTTTTTGATCCTAGCTCCCTAGGAGAGATACATTCAAATTTAACTTTAACTTCGTCGATTGCAGGAACATTTCGGTAATTTTAATAAACTACATTAAATTTCTAGTACTTTAGTAAAAATCGCATCAAAATCGCTGCATAAATGTCTAAATAATGGATACATTAACTTTCGATATTTAAAGTGGCGCCTAAAGGCGAATGAACTCTCACAAACACCTCCGCCGCCGCCACTCCAAAGGGCTTCCCTGCGCAAACAGGTGCGACCTGACCTAATTTTCTATTGGCTGTCGCATTCTTGTCGTATAATAACAATAACATTTTACTGAAATAGTTAGTCACCCGCGATGCTTGGTAGAGTGTACACCGGTGCGCCAAAACTTAGGTTACGATTACGTAAATTAACCTTTTGTTTTTAAAATCGTTATTTTTTAAAATAATTAACAAAAATCATATTAAAAATATCAAAGGAAAACATCGCCTAACTCTAATAAACTATTTATTTACTTAAGAAAGCCTATTTTTTATAAACAGAAAAAACAAGCAAATTGAACTGGTAAAGAGATTAGTGAAATATAATTCATCAGTTAATTGTAATCAATTTACTGTACCTTTTTTAAATGATTTTAATTTTAACAATACTGAAATGGAATGAAAAATAAAGGAAAAGATAAAATGCTACAACAGGCAGATACAAACTATATTAACCTATCTATAGTTATCTAAAATATGACTAAAAATGTGCAAAATAACTAATAATACAAAATATTAAATAAAATTTGTAAATTAAGTGGTACACACTAAAGGTGAAAGGTGAGTGTAATTAAAGTTAGTTAGAATTAATGGTCAATATTTCAGTTAAGTTTACGGATTAAACTTTTTAAAATGCTCAAACGACCAATCTGAAAAAGCACTGTCGAGTGAATCAGCTTTAATTTTATTAACTTCCCAACTATTTTTCATGAAAAACCCTATTTTATTTCTGTTTTAATAATTTTGTTTCAGATATCCTTTAACAGCAAAAGTCGATTTACCAAAACCAATTGGTCCTTTTTTCGTTAGACCATCGCTGGTAACATACATCGACTTTCGTAACCCATTCTTACAAGATAGACTTTTTCGATTTGTGTGCGAGTCGCCCATTTTTTTGCTGAAGAATGATACAGATGTAATTATGGCTAAAAGGGACTACAGAATTTCAGTATCCATACAAAGTACAAAAAGTCACAGTACAATATCGGAAGAAAGAAAATATCCTCTAACTGGTAAGCTTGTTGTTTATTGTGAAGATACTGATGTGGAACACATAAAATGGACCTACTATTTGCAAGCAAATCTGTAGACTTTACATTTTATTTTATATTTTTTCGCTTTTACAGTGCATTTTTCATAATCAGTATTTTATCTTAAAAATTGAATTTAAAGACAATTAAAAACAAAAATATTAAAAAGCTTAAATTCAATTAATAAACAAATCGTTTTGTAAGCAGTAATTGTCTTTACATATTTTGTTTTAAATTAAGTAAATACAAAACTAATGCTAAAATATTAAAACATTATTACATATTTCATATGTAGTGACTACTTAAACTACAAATTATACTATTAATTATTTTTTGAAGAACATGTCGACTACTTTGGTGGTGCTTGGTTTTTATTATTATGATAATTAAAGCTTTCTTCAAAGTGCAGTTTGGGATTATTAGCTATCTCTTGAACCCTTAAAATAAACAGGTCGATTAAATGTTGTTTAATAAAGACAAAGTAGAGCAAATTATTCATGATCTGAAGCAATTTATAGTTAGTACGTTTATCTTGGCTACTGTCCCCAAAACTGACGCAATCCTTATAGGATAGGATATAATCCTTAAAATCATAATTTAAATACACCCACTAATACAGCATTCATACGTTAACCAACTACATAAAAATTATTTTTAATTAATTTGGAAATATTACATTCATTTTTAGAAATAGTTATAATATCTTGTTAGTGTTGTAGTTTTATTGGGGTATTTTCTTTAAAGACGGATCAGTTTCTATTTAGGAATTAAATTGTGTTAATATAATTGAACACATCTATAAACCCTATTATCTATGTATTATAGGTATAGAAGGAATTTTTATCTATGGGTCTTCCGGCGATCTTGTCTGTCATCTTTTCTTCGGCTTCGATCACCCTTTATGTATCTATTATCTATGGCTTCGATTAACTATCGTCTTCGAGAAGGCGATAATGCAAGCCGCCGTTTTTGCTGTTCGTAAATGGAGACGTCTGAAGGTATTTAGCTCTAATTTTTTTTTAATTTCCGTTGTTTGATTGTGTGGAATACATTTCTATTTAGCCCTTGGTGGGTTTCGATTACCGATGCTTAGATTTTATTTAGCGTGAACGAATTCGGTAACGTACTAGTTTTGTGCTCCAACATGGGTGTCCATCTTACCTGACTATTTATCCAATATGAATTTTTATAGATTATTAGTTTATTTGAGATCGAATAATTGGTATTTTGCTAAGAGTTTTTGAATTTTGAAAACAGATTTAGGCGATGATTGTAGATTTTTCATACTGATGTGACCACGTCGTGAAGAATTGCTTTCGTTTTATGGCCAAAATATGTTAAATATTTCTCAAAAGTTTTTCATCTTTGCCTTCTTATTGTAGAGATTGGGTTTTAACGACTGTTTTTTTTTTTTATATACAGGGTTGCCTTGCAGATAACATTCTTGGATTACCTATATGGACGAACTACTTGCAGATGTTATCAGTGACAGTCAGATTTACTTTTATTTCCAAAAATATTTCTGATGAGGTGGTCGAAAAATACGTAGACATAGGATGTTAACGATGGTAATTATCATTTATAATAAAATAAAATCTAATGAACATAATAATTAACATTAAGTTGTTCCAACAGGTTTCCATGAAAACAGAATATGTAAATGAACACAGAGGGTAAATCAAAAGGAGTCGAAATGTAAAGAAACAGAGCCCCACTCTTCTTTCTCTTGGACTTGGAGTGGAGTCATGTGTTGAAAGGGTAAGAAATCTTTAATTATTTTATGAAGTTGTGTGTGAAATAGTTTGTGATTTTCTAAATCTTGTATTTCATTTGTTTCACAATAATTACTGCTAAAGTTTCTTACTCTTCTGAATTGTTATAGTTGGACCGTTTTATTATGTTTTAAAACATAATAGTTAAGATGAAACTAACATTAAATTGTTTCGACAGGTTATCATTTAAACTTATTAAACGAACAAGAAAACAAAAAATAAGGATTCAAAATGTGGAGAAGTGGAATCCTTGGAAAGTGCAATTTTTAGAGAACGAATGAAGTCCAATTCACATTAATGTATTTAGGAATGAAACATGATCACCATAGAGTTATCGTTGAGGTAATAAATTGCTTTACTGTTTATTATTTTGATAGTACTTATTTTCATAGTAATTTGCCATGTCTGGCATCTATGGTTTTTGTTCTCTAACAGATATCTATTGTCCACATCTATGATTTTCTTCTATCAATTATCTGTTGTGTACAGGCATCTATGGTCACTTCTATAGCCTTTAACATTTATCTATGTCTTGAATAAAATTGACAATACATCGCCATTTTATAATTTAGGTATTTTACTTGTCTTTTCGTGTATGTTTTTATTACATTATTTATTTTAATGCCATCTTGGGACGTACCGAAGTTGGAAAAGGAATTATACAAAATACTGCCAAAACCTCCACGGAATATACGCCCTATGTAAGTTCATTCACAATTCATTGAAATTTTAGAAAACATAAAAATAAAATGTTGGTTATTTCAGTTTGATGACCCAAATTTATTTAAACTTGAAGCAGTGCCGATTGTGACATATCCTGAAAAAGATGCTGAATTTACTGTTGTTTTTGATCCTAGCTCCCTAGGAGAGATACATTCAAATTTAACTTTAACTTCGTCGATTGCAGGAACATTTCGGTAATTTTAATAAACTACATTAAATTTCTAGTACTTTAGTAAAAATCGCATCAAAATCGCTGCATAAATGTCTAAATAATGGATACATTAACTTTCGATATTTAAAGTGGCGCCTAAAGGCGAATGAACTCTCACAAACACCTCCGCCGCCGCCACTCCAAAGGGCTTCCCTGCGCAAACAGGTGCGACCTGACCTAATTTTCTATTGGCTGTCGCATTCTTGTCGTATAATAACAATAACATTTTACTGAAATAGTTAGTCACCCGCGATGCTTGGTAGAGTGTACACCGGTGCGCCAAAACTTAGGTTACGATTACGTAAATTAACCTTTTGTTTTTAAAATCGTTATTTTTTAAAATAATTAACAAAAATCATATTAAAAATATCAAAGGAAAACATCGCCTAACTCTAATAAACTATTTATTTACTTAAGAAAGCCTATTTTTTATAAACAGAAAAAACAAGCAAATTGAACTGGTAAAGAGATTAGTGAAATATAATTCATCAGTTAATTGTAATCAATTTACTGTACCTTTTTTAAATGATTTTAATTTTAACAATACTGAAATGGAATGAAAAATAAAGGAAAAGATAAAATGCTACAACAGGCAGATACAAACTATATTAACCTATCTATAGTTATCTAAAATATGACTAAAAATGTGCAAAATAACTAATAATACAAAATATTAAATAAAATTTGTAAATTAAGTGGTACACACTAAAGGNTTAATTTCCTGGTTTTGTAATTGTATTTACTTTTATAAGTCCCTAGAAACTGTTAGTTATTAAATACGTTATATATATTATGTATTAAACTATTAATTGAAAGAAATATGTTTGAATTAGTGTAATTAATAAATATTTGGGTCTAATTAATAAAATATTTTAATTTTATTAGCTTTTTATTGAATAACCTTTAATATAGAAGTAATTTATTGAAGAATTAAGCAAAAATATTTTCAGTTAAAGTTGAGTTGTAAAAACGCAATAAATTTCTATTATTTTGCAAAAATGAAGCTAACGAGAGCCTATTAAGATTGTTTATTAAATAATATATGATATTAGATGCGATTTATTGATGTATTTAGCAAAAATTTTCAATAAAAGTTCTATTTTAGTTCATATACGTGGGTCGTTTAAGACCGAAAAAACGTAAAAAAAAACCTAAATAATAATTTTTTGGCAAAAATAAAGCAAGCAGGAGCCCTTTATATCATTTATCGGTTAATCTATATTATCAGTTATCATTTATCTAAGAATTAAGCAAAAATATTTGCCAAAAGTTCTATTTTGGTTCCCAAACAATCGACAGGTAGCATACATGGGTTTTTTTTGGGAACCGAAATCGAACATTAGGACAAATTTTTGCTTAATTCGCCAGTAAATGATAACTGATATGGATAATTGATTAATAAATGATAAAAAGTAGCTGTGGCTTGCTTTATTTTTGTCCATAAATGACTATTTATGGTGTTTTTTACGTTTTTCCGTTCAAGGGCGCTCCACGTATTCGAACGAAAATCGAAATCGAGAAGTAATGGAAAATTCAAAAGTTTTTTGAGAAAGACCCGATGCAACTTATGCTCTCCTAATACAAAAGTTGAAATTTATGAAAATTTTCAGTTTTGAGCCAAATACAAGTGTTAGTCGAAAAGTAATGGAAAATTCAAGTTGTTTTTTGAAAAAGACCCGATGCAACTTATGCTCTCCTAATACAAATGTTGAAATTTATGAAAATTTTCAGTTTTGAGCCAAATACGAGGGTTAGTCGAAAAGTAATGGAAAATTCAA
>NW_020438915.1:836335-848747 GCF_000699045.2 Agrilus planipennis | reverse complement strand
GTTTTGTATCTTATACTTGTTATTAATAAAGAGCAATTAAAATTAATTATATCAAGTATTCTCACCTTAATTAATTATAGACTGTAACGTTCCAACGTTTGCAGATATGAAAAGCAAACCAAGTCCAGGAGGAATGCCAAAGAAGAAAACTTGTTCTATTAGTGGAATTCAAGTAAATCTCCTCTTGTTCTCACTTATCTGTTGAAAATTAGCTGCATAATGTTGCGAGGTGAAGACGAAAACAGCAAATCAAGACAAGACATTGGTTGTTTCAATACCATCAATCTGAAATTCTCTTTCTCACCATTTGGACGATCTGCAGAAACGGACAAAAAGAAGTATTACTTACATTATTAATTAAAGAAGAGATTAAATTAAATAAAATATTAAATGTAATAAAAATATACACGAAAAGACAAGTAAAATACCTAAATTATAAAATGGCGATGTGTCAATTTTATTCAAGACATAGATAAATGTTAAAGGCTATAGAAGTAACCATAGATGCCTGTACACAACAGATAATTGATAGAAGAAAATCATAGATGTGGACAATAGATATCTGTTAGAGAACAAAAACCATAGATGCCAGACATGGCAAATTACTATGAAAATAAGTACTATCAAAATAATAAACAGTAAAGCAATTTATTACCTCAACGATAACTCTATGGTGATCATGTTTCATTCCTAAATACATTAATGTGAATTGGACTTCATTCGTTCTCTAAAAATTGCACTTTCCAAGGATTCCACTTCTCCACATTTTGAATCCTTATTTTTTGTTTTCTTGTTCGTTTAATAAGTTTAAATGATAACCTGTCGAAACAATTTAATGTTAGTTTCATCTTAACTATTATGTTTTAAAACATAATAAAACGGTCCAACTATAACAATGCAGAAGAGTAAGAAACTTTAGCAGTAATTATTGTGAAACAAATGAAATACAAGATTTAGAAAATCACAAACTATTTCACACACAACTTCATAAAATAATTAAAGATTTCTTACCCTTTCAACACATGACTCCACTCCAAGTCCAAGAGAAAGAAGAGTGGGGCTCTGTTTCTTTACATTTCGACTCCTTTTGATTTACCCTCTGTGTTCATTTACATATTATGTTTTCATGGAAACCTGTTGGAACAACTTAATGTTAATTATTATGTTCATTAGATTTTATTTTATTATAAATGATAATTACCATCGTTAACATCCTATGTCTACGTATTTTTCGACCACCTCATCAGAAATATTTTTGGAAATAAAAGTAAATCTGACTGTCACTGATAACATCTGCAAGTAGTTCGTCCATATAGGTAATCCAAGAATGTTATCTGCAAGGCAACCCTGTATATAAAAAAAAAAAACAGTCGTTAAAACCCAATCTCTACAATAAGAAGGCAAAGATGAAAAACTTTTGAGAAATATTTAACATATTTTGGCCATAAAACGAAAGCAATTCTTCACGACGTGGTCACATCAGTATGAAAAATCTACAATCATCGCCTAAATCTGTTTTCAAAATTCAAAAACTCTTAGCAAAATACCAATTATTCGATCTCAAATAAACTAATAATCTATAAAAATTCATATTGGATAAATAGTCAGGTAAGATGGACACCCATGTTGGAGCACAAAACCAGTACGTTACCGAATTCGTTCACGCTAAATAAAATCTAAGCATCGGTAATCGAAACCCACCAAGGGCTAAATAGAAATGTATTCCACACAATCAAACAACGGAAATTAAAAAAAAATTAGAGCTTAATACCTTCAGACGTCTCCATTTACGAACAGCAAAAACGGCGGCTTGCATTATCGCCTTCTCGAAGACGATAGTTAATCGAAGCCATAGATAATAGATACACAAAGGGTGATCGAAGCCGAAGAAAAGATGACAGACAAGATCGCCGGAAGACCCATAGATAAAAATTCCTTCTATACCTATAATACATAGATAATAGGGTTTATAGATGTGTTCAATTATATTAACTCAATTTAATTCCTAAATAGAAACTGATGCGTCTTTAAAGAAAATACCCCAATAAAACTACAACACTAACAAGATATTATAACAATTTCTAGTAATGAATGCAATATTTCTAAGTAAATTAATTAAAAATTCTTGGTTAACATAGGCAATATTATATTAATGTTTTTTGTATTTAAATGTGACGGAACCTTTTTTTTCCTATTGTCACTGATCTGCTTAATTTAATCACCAAACCGAACATAAATTACAATATTTGCACCATTATTTAGCAATCGCTCATTAAGAGAATGTAGGAAAACCTCTCGATTTGGCCAAAGTAATAGATATTTTTGTAACAGTGAATAAAAACGCCCATACTTTAGCGTCTTGGATTACCTACGTGAAGTTGAATGTTATAGTAAATACTACAGATACTCATATATTTGTAATACGTTTCGATGAAAGTATTCATCATTATTTGTTTATAAATACAAATTTATCTTTATTTTATTTGACATTCCAAATACTTTTTCAATAATATTTCTTTTATCTGCTAACGATTTATAAAAAAAATTGAACTCNATAAATATATTTTTTAATACAAATTCAAAAGTCAAGTATTTATATTTAAATACTTTTAATAAGTATTGTTTCTAAGTACGTATACATAAATTAATTTTTAAATTATATTTGATCATTATTCATAACGCAGGAATTCATTATTCTAACTAAAAAGTTATCATACACATACAGAAATAGACAAATATTATTATTAGAGATAAATTACCGACGACGCGATTATAAAAAAAATGTTGTTAAAGAGATTAAGATGAAGACAAACAGATATCACTTTGAGAGACTGTTATGGTTGTAGGACTATAAAAATAAAATGCAATGATCTTTAAAAATGCAAAAATAAACTATAGAATTTAGATATCTTCGAAAGAAAACGTTGTTACAACTTTTTCAATCTTTGAACAGAAGATTAAAAATTCATTGTTTTGTATCTTATACTTGTTATTATTCGCGAACTAGAAAAAGAGGTACATTTCTTTTCATTTTCAGCCGCAATTTTTTATTAAGAAGTATTTATCTCGTTAACTATTGTCACTTTATTACATTTTTATAGATACTCTTATCACAATTTTTCCAAATAAACCTAACAGTTTTTTGTGCGCATTTTTAATTACAAATATCTCTATAAGAAATCTTATAAAAAATCGTAATATACAGGACACAAGTTAATAATGCCCACATTAAAGAAACATACAAAAAAAGTGAAAAATATTAATTTATATTATCAGTATTGTGTTGTAGAATCATGACTACTTTCATAGACTGCTTACGTGTCAAACAAAATTTAGATTATTTAATTAAAATCCACAAATTTAGTTGCTTACAAATGTCGACTCGCACTGTAACATTTCTATTTCTATCCAGACAGACAGCACACTCATTTAATTTGAATTTAATAGTTTTAATAAATTTTTCATCTTTTATATAGGCAACCCACTTCATTATAAAGTATTCTGAGCGTCAGGTTGCAGTACCAGTTCTGAATTCCTTTACCTATTAATGACGACTTTCAAAATCAAGGTTTAAAATATTCACTAGTAATTTTTAGCTACATAATTTTAGTTTCTGTCCACCTACGACGACTTTATTACATTTTGCCAGTTTCGGTCCATTCATACGACAGAAATTAATTTATCAAGTAATGAATACGTCGTCTTTAAATTACATAGGGGCTGAAAGCACAGCCTAGTGATTTCCAACTATTAAATTTGTTTCGCTTTTGCCTCACAACTTTAATACATTTTGGTATTTTCGTTTCGTTTAATAAGTGATTAAATTAAAACTACGTAACATAACAGCGCTATCAAAAAATTATATATAAAACAATTAGTTTGAACGTTTTAAGGGCTAAAAATATGTAAGAAAAATATATACAACTTAGTGATGAAAGCCGTTTTAGAGCTAAAATTGAANAATAAAAATCAAGCAGAGTCAAAACATAAAAACGCGCTCAATACTTTACCATCTGAAAATAATTGTTCTAGACTTCTTAAAAAGTGAATTTAATGTTAAAATGTATTAAAAATTTAATGGTGCATGCAGTTTTGAAATACGAATTAAGATATAGAAGCTATACACATTTTATTTGACGAAAAATACAAAAGTTCCAAATAAAAATGCAGGCTACAAACTATTTATGCAACCTCATAAACACTACGGTTCTGACTTTATCTATGATAGGTCTATGATTCTAACCAAAAATTTGATTGTATGAATATGATTTTAACCTAAAAACCAAAACAAACTGCAATCTAATATTTATTTTAAGGTGAATTATATTTTAGAAAATGACGGCTGTATTAAAAAAGAGGGCTTTAGCAGAATATAGTCATACGATTCAAGTAAGTAAATTAATGTACGTTTTACGTTTACGATACTAATTTTGTATAATGATAGGAACCACCCTTACAAGTTCCAACCAAAAAGTTAAAATTAATAAATAAACCAGCAGCCAGTAGCCCCGTATTAGCGCTTATTAGTTGTCTCGAAAGTTGTAAGAATAGTAGAGAAGTCTTACGTACATTGCTAAGGACATCAGACAACTTTGAACTTTCTACCTCGGACATTCCAGAAGTGTTGAAGAAGTTAAGTGATCATTTTAAATTGGAAGCAGAATCTGCTGTTAGAGTGAAAATACTGTCACTTTTGTTGGATATTGGTAAAGAACCAAGTGCTGATATAATATCTATCATAGATGAAGCAATTATGCTAATAAAAAATGAAGTTTCACATAAGGTGATTGCACAGGGCATCAATACTATATTAAATTTAGGAAAACTAGTGACAGACAATGTATCATTACATTATAAATTGGTTGAAATTGCTAAAAATTACTTGAAAGATGTTAGTCATGCTGTTAAATGCAAATGTTTAGAAACAATTGGAGTTTTAATACCAGTTTGTACTGGAAATGAAGCTGATAAAATATTAGAATTGGTTTCATCATATTTTGATAATGAAGATGCACGAGTTAGAAG
This sequence comes from Agrilus planipennis, assembly GCF_000699045.2. Lineage (NCBI taxonomy): Eukaryota > Metazoa > Arthropoda > Insecta > Coleoptera > Buprestidae > Agrilus > Agrilus planipennis. The sequence goes on along the minus strand of NW_020438915.1, from coordinate 843,722 downwards.
CCAGGCATTTTCTACCACCATTGCATTACATGAAAGGGGTATCAAAATTAATCCAAATGTTTATAAAGATGTGTGTAACTGTTTAAAAGATGATTATGAAATTGTAAGAAAAGTTGTACTCAAATTGGTTTGGTTGCTTGGTATTACATATCCTGAAATGTAAGATAATTAATGCAGAGCTAAAAATTTAGTTTACAGATATTTTTTAATATTGTGAATTTCAGTGTTGTAACATTACAAGACAGTGAACAGGAAATTAGACTCATTGATGATGCTTTCGGTAAGGTGTGTAGTGGTTTAACAGACCTCTCAATTTATGTAAGAGCTCTGTCAGCTAAATTGTTGGGTTCTATGGTTCTTGTTAGTCCCCATTTTTTGAATCAGACACTTGACAAGAAACTTATGTCTGATATGAGAAGAAAGGTTTGTTTAATTGCTACAAAAATCCATTTCCAGGGAAATGTGGGGTAAACTCACTACATTTACCTGTTAATTTTTTACTTCCTCAATAAAATGTTGAATACTTACTTTTGTAGAGAACAGCTCATGAGTTAGCATGGGAAAATGTAACGAGTGGCGAATGGTCAAGTGGTAAAAAGTGGGCGGATGATGCCCCCCGCGAAGAAATCGACGCAGATAGTGTTAATTTAATGAGTAGTGGTGCTTGCGGTGCTTTTGTACATGGTTTAGAAGATGAATTTCTTGGTAAAACAATTTGATTTTATAATTTAATAAAAAGCTCAGCGGGCTTTTATTTTACTTAAAAATATAAGATAAAACTTACATTTTCTTCTCTTCGTAGAAGTTCGTACTGCTGCAGTCGAGTCGCTGTGTCAGCTGTCCCGGAATAATCCTGATTTTGCAAACATCTCCTTGGATTTTCTGGTCGACATGTTCAACGACGAAATCGAAGATGTCCGCCTAAAAGCGATTGATAGTTTGAGAATTATTTCCGGACATATAATTTTAAGAGATGACCAGTTAGAAACCATTTTAGGTATTCACAGATTCAACTTAATTATAGTTACTATAAACTAAATAATATACTTATTTAAAGGAGCGTTAGAGGATTTTTCTCAAGAAATCCGCGAAGGGTTATATAGAATGTTAGCTGCTTGCAGAATGTCTACAACAGCAGGGTTGAAAATGTGTGTTGAAAAGCTTTTGGACAATCTTAAAAGGTACCCACAAGACCGAAGATCTACCTACAGGTGTTTGCAAACAATCGGAGCACAACATCCTGAACTGGTGTTGCCCTTAGTCCCCCAATTTCTCACAATTCACCCTTTCTTCGATATAGCTGAGCCAGACGTTGATAATCCACAATGTATCCTTATATTTCGAATTTGTTGTTCAGATTTCACAATAGGTATTCAAAACGAGAATTTTCTTTAATAGAAAATTTAGATATATGTATTTTAATTTTGATCTTAAATGCTGCTAAAAATCTTCCAACAATAACTCCCTTGTTGGAGCCCCACACATTGAGACATTATGCGTATTTGAGGGATACAATGCCTAACTTAGTTCCCGAATTGAGCCTTTCTGGAAATGTTAACACCACTATTTCAAGACCCATGTCCGTCCCTGAAAGTATGGAGTTTCTAAAGGCAGTTGTGGACAGTGTAAACGCAAATCAAAACTCCTACAGGTAAATAAAATTATCAAGTTGTGAAAATGCCCATTTAAAGTTAAAATGCTCCTTTAGTACTCAGACTTCATTTTTACAAACTGCACAAGAACAGTTAAATCGTTTAAGTAACATGGATGCAACTGTATCTGGTACAGCACATTTTACAGCCCTGTACATAGGGGCGCAACTTTTGATGGCTCAAATTTTGGAAAAGGGCTTCTGGAATAATCCTGGTACTTTGGGTACACAGCAGTATAATAATTTAAAAACCAATTTAAAAAATTTGCTGGAAATATGTTTGAAAATGCAATTTCTTTTCGTGGGTCTAAGCCCTAAAGATAGTTGTGTTGTTAAACAGTTCAAACTCAGGGCTTTGGCCCTAAATCTGGTGTATATAGTAAAAGGTGCGTTAATAATCAAATTAATAATAACCACATTTTATCCGATAAATGTAAATTCTTTTTAGGAAGTAACGCATCTGCCTTGGCACCCTGCCATCATTTCATGACTGCTTTGGATGAAATGCAAAAAGATCTAAATTCCACGGACTTGGAACCCGATTCATTCACATCTACGGTTTTAAACGAGCTTTCATGCCTCGAAGAACCCAAGCCTGGAACTGTTGCCAGAATCCTAATTCCTATTTTAACTCAGGCAAAACTAAGAAAAATCCCTGAGCCAAATATGAATGTAACTAGCTCACCAAAAAGTTTTAAACTAATTTAAAGAAATTAAACATTTTAGGTTCAAATGAGTCAGGTGCAAATTTTGGAACCCAGTGGGCAATCAGAAACAACCCTAAAATTTACTGCAGGGCTCATTATGGCAGTGCCTTTGGAAGCAGAGTTGAATAATATGTTGGATCCAAGTCGAGTTCGATTGAAAATAAAATACCCTGATCAAAAGACCCAAATTGTTTTGCCTAGGCCTTCTCATCTGAAACCTTTAAATTTTGATGGACCCAATGAAGGTAAAAATTATAAAATTTAATTTATTCTATGATATTAACGCTTTTACTATTTAAATAAATTAAATTAATTTCCAATAATTTTTCAAATATTGCAGATAAGCAAGTTGGACATAACTTAAGGCTTCTGACAACAGTTCTTATTTCACATCAAGTTTGGTCTGAGGCTTGTAATATAGAAATAAACATTGCCTTGGCCGTTCCCGAAGGAGACATTGGAAAAAGAAAGTTTTCCGTGGACTCCCCTTATTTACTGGACTTATGTAAACCCGTTAAAGTCAGTGTTGCTCCAAAGCCCATCAAGAAGGGAATTTAATCAAGTGGAACGGTCTTGAATGAAAATTCAAATACAAAACTACCAGGTCATGTAAATAATATTGTAGGTAAATATTTTTTGAGAGAATAAATGTTATTTTAAAAATCTTTTATCTTTATTAAAATTTAANTATTGATAAAGTCGGGTTTAAAACTTTGAAACTCTTGAAACTTGATTGTCATATAGATTTTCTTCATTGAATTGAAATTTAAAGAAAATCAAGTTCGAAATTTATTTTTCAAGAAATAGTTTTCCAATATATTTTCAAGAAAATGTCCCTAGGCTTGCCAAATTGAATGTGAAAATTTTGGCAAGAAAGACTGTCACTTCACTACCTACCTATATTCGGTGTAAATGGATAATATGAGAAATGCGTTTTTATTTATTACCCTTAAAATCTAATACACTGTTTACAGGAATAATATGCACACATAATTATTTTAAAAATTGTAAAGAAGAAAAAAGAAACAATTTCCTACTTAGGTAACAATCACAGATGACTGCAAAATACAAGAGAAAATAATAGTAAGAATAACAACAATCTTACACACACTACCTGTGTGGAGTAAAATAAAAATTATTTTTAACAATATATCTTTTTCTCCACTTATGCATCTACTTTACTTATTAATATTGGTCTAATAAGTTATTCATTTCATAAATTAAGTAATGTAAAAACTATATTTATATTCGATAAGTAATTGTATCGCCAATATATAATTTTAGCTTATTTTTACAAAACTGGTGCTCTACAAAAGCGTGCGTATCAAATATTTTCTTTACAAAATAATTTATGATGTTGTTATTTATAGAAGACCTTTATCGTTCTTTTCTTTTTTTTTCTTCTTTTATTTACATATAAAACTGCAACAAATTTCTATCACTAACGATGTTGATTTTATGATTTTAGTAATAAGAAATAATGATCAATTTTACATCTTTGCATCTACTTTTATTTTATTTTTTAAATATTTAAGCTGAAAAATTGACATGTATTTAGGATATATATTGTTCTGATATATTAATTTCAATTATTTTAAGTGTATTTAATTTATCAATTAAATGTATAAAAACTTAAATTCTCTTCAAAATGGGAATTGTTGCAGTTTGTAACTAAATAAAACTAAATCATTCGTCTGCAGCAATAGTTACTAAATAAAGCAAGGTACTTTTAATTAATTTTAACGATTCCACCAGTTTGTAATTATTTACAATACTACACAAATAAATTTAATAACATTCCATATTTCCATGAAGAATATTCATAGCAATAGGATCACAACTACAATTTTAGGAATTTCCGTTATACACGAATGTCCTTTTCTTTGATTTATTAGTAATAAAATTAAGTAATTAATTTTATAGTATTTTTTGTACAATTCCTTTTCATCATAACAAGGATTAGTTTTGTATAGGTATAAATTCTTTTTACATATTATATATTTTGCTGTTGATTGTATTTATTATCAATTTTAGAACAATTTACAAGCAGATAAACAATTAATTGTAGTGGAAAGTAATCATTTAGTCATTTTGTACAAAATGATGTTATTTACCCCAAGAATGGGGTAAATGGAATTTTATTTTTACTATAATTACGAATTAAACTGCTTTTGATATGTAACATCTTACTGCTTGGTATGTGTGTATGTGGGACTATGGGAGCAATCTCGTGAATGCGGAAGTTAGGGTGGGGGGGGAAGCGCGCGTTATTCAATCAATGTTGTCTACATTTAACGCTGAAAAAGTCGGAAAAAAGGAAGAAAGAGGAAAAACTAACAGCTGTCAACCACTGATCTGGTAATCCTGTATTACTATGAGCTTACGTTGTGAAATTATTGTTTTGCTCATTACATACGTTAGATGTTACATATGAGTACTGTGACTTCGCATTTTTTTAAAATGTGACATTTCTCTACCAGTTTCTGTAGAGAATTTGTTATAATTTATAAAATTAATATTAGTGTAGGTATAACAATAATTTAATCTACACTGAAATTAATTATCGACATTGCATTTAGAGTAAATAATATTTGATCATCACAGACGTTCTAATGATAGAGTGCCTATTTTGTGACGACTATTATTAATTTTATTATACACACAACATTAATTTTGGTTGTTAAATTCCAAACACAATTTTTAAAATAGATAGTCATAAGTCTTAATAAATATTAAATTAGTTGTCACAATAAGGCACCATTCGCAATATTATTTACATTTTTAAATTCCAAAGAACACAATGCGTCCTTTTCAAGATAAAGAAAAACGGTGGAACTTTTATATTGTCTACTACTACATCATTAACTACTATCTGTTTGCTAAATTTGCCCATTACGTACCATTACTATAAAAATATTTTGAAGATACCAATCTTAACGTTTGTTTTGATAAAGTAATTTTGTAAATGGCACAGGTACATGTGCAGGGGGCCATACAGAAAAAAAAATATTGTTGATATACTTTTCTATTATACAGAATTTGTTTCTAAATTTTATTAATAAGAATTAAATAAGTCAATGTAATACAGATAGAAATTCAAATAGAACTTTCGATTAAAATTATAAAATTTGAGTTAATCGTTTAAAATTTGATTTACCTCCTTCTGTATGGGTTTGAAATAATGGTAGATATTTTATTATTATGTTAACATAAATGAAAATAACGCTTAAACGCTTGTTACATATAAATAAAAAAGGGACAGAATTCGGTTTGAGTTCTATTGGAGGTGTTTATGGCGTGCTGGCGAGAGTCAAAGAATTCGGAAAAACTTTTTGAAAAATAACATTGATTAGATTCATTCTTCAGTCAAGGATATAAAATAGATAGAAGGGATGATGAAAAAAGCAATTGAAGACTTTTTTAAATGAGATTCAAAAATTGTTTTTAGTAAAAAAAATTATATAGTACACGACGAATGATGTTTAATACTTTCAAATAATTCTCTACGTACCGACCTGTATTTAATACTCATTTTTCTATTTCAGGCACTTAACTGAAGATTTCACGATCTTTTTGACTAAAATTCTTCTTTTTATTGTTCCTTGTTTCAGTCATATAATTACTGGTTCTTTTTGTTGGTAAGTTAGCACAGAAGTTTGTCCTGTTTGCTAGATAAAAATTGATAACGAATGTTATGCTAACCTAAGTGTTATTATTATTTTTCTTGTTATTATTTATTATAATAATTATAAAAACTAGCAAATAAGGGAAATTGACATTAATACTGGGCAATTCTACAAACAAAATAAAGTAAATATAAATATTTTTTGTTGCATTGGTTTTTTGATTATTTTTCGCTTTCCTAAACACTTTTGAATTAACAATAATAATAATAATATTTATTTACTTTCATTTTCTAACTTAATTGGGATGGTCTACATACGATGATTGTGATTGGACCCTGCCGTTTTATGTGCAAGGATTATACACTAGTTCAGTTTTTGACAAATTAAATTGAACTATCAACAAAATATACTTTTTCGTATATATTTTTCAAGTCCTGTACGGTTCCTATAACTATTAACATCAGCCCGACGATTTTGATCCAATCCAATCGGGTTTTGCCCATTCTGGGAGTTCAGTTTCGTAAGCCCAACCAGGACCCTGAAAATACGATATTAATTAGTTTTCTGTAGAAAATTTAAATAAATTGTTATTAAAATGTTTAAATTTACATATGTAATAAATTATTCCTGCCTCAATATATATTTTTTGTTACATATAAAAGTTTTCGTTTTGGAGTTCATTTCACAAAAAATGAGATTCTTTTTTTTAATTAATTATAATTACATTTTTATAAAAGAAAAAGGGGAAAAATATTCATACATTTGAAAATTTCAGAAACCAATAAAAAGCTAAGAGCATCTTACCCTGTATTTCCACGCATGCAGATACATCACGAGGTCCTGCGGTTTAGGGTCTCTGTAGCGTACTTTGCACTCATAACAGTGTTTGTCTACGGTCATTTTTTCGGGGTTGAACGCCATGTCTGGGGCTTCGTGGCCTGTTTGAGTTGCAACAGTAACTTTATCGCCTTCGCAACTTTCCTGAGTCGACGTGTTACTACAGAGTATTACAGGGGTGGTCTCGCAGGTCTCTTCGCAGGGCGATGCTTCTCCGCATGGGGACGATTCTCGAGAAATCGCGTCAGCATCGTCGTTTCCTATCATGTTTTCTGAAAAAATAGAACATTTTTTCTTTAATAATTAAAATGGTTAGGCAAGAAAAAGGGACATTTCACCTTTCGATTTTTTTTATAATTTAATTAAACATTACGATTAGTAAAGGTTTCAAGAAAATTTATTTGCAACTCTGCAATCTTGTTATTTGTATAGTCACACAATATTGTAGTGAGTTACAAATAATTTGCTAGAAATATACATTAATTGTAGTGTTTAAATTCGTTATAAACAAGTTTAAATAAAATTTCATTTTTATTTTTAATTTCTTGAAAAAAAAAAATGAATTA
>NW_020438915.1:823197-836005 GCF_000699045.2 Agrilus planipennis | reverse complement strand
ATTATTACCTTACCAAAAATCACTTTTCCCACTAGACTTTACTTTATCATTATCGTTTTTCGTTTACTTCAAGTTTGTTACGTTGAAATAAACAAAGAAACTAACTTTTTCACAGCAAAAAAAAATGTAGTTGCAAGAAATTTCGTACGAACGATTCTTTATGACAATTTTTAGCCGAAAAATATATATATGTACATGGGTATGTTTGCGAAATTACAATAATTAAAATAATAAATAAATGTATGTTAAAGAATAAAATTGATAAGTTTCATTGTACAGGATAATTCTTGGAATTACTAGTCAGATTTTTAAAATTGTTATTTTTATCGAAAAGAGCATAGTTCAAAGAAGGCTTTATATTAATGGAATTCGCAACGATCTATGGAGATGATGCACTGATAAAAATGTAAAAGAAGCTAATAAAAATTCAAAATAAAAGATTTTTAATTTTATCAAAAAGAGAATATTATTTTCTTGAAAATAGCCAGCTGTTTTAAGGGTTGTCAAAGTTTAATTTTTCGGAAAACTCAAGGTGAAACCGCGAAGAACAACTGGATAGAAATGAAAGGAGAAGTCGCTTAAATTGAAACAACAGTTAAATGTAATGAGAATAATAAATTTTACCTTTCGTGTCCAAGGATTCGACCAACGAATCCTCCAAATCAGGTTTACTAGGGTTGAACATGGAGAGTTCGGTGTCGCCGTCCATTCCGAGCCAGTTTTCCGCATTGTGAATGTGAATTAAGTCCCTGACAAGTTCCTCGTCTGTTTTTCCACCAAAGTCGCCGTTCTTGCCCTTGTTGGGTCCAAACACGTCGTGGTTATATAAAGGATCATTTACTACCGGATATCCTGCGGAGAACAAGTCGTTTTTCAGACGTTTTATTAAACGTAGCGAAAAATGACCTCAGTTTTGTTACTCACCTAGGAATTGCAAGTGAACACGGATTTGATGCATTCGGCCGGTTTTAGGTTTGCAGACGACAACGCTTGTTTGACCGTCGTACGATAACTTTTGAAATATTGTCACGCAATCTTTGCCCTTTTCCGAAACCTTGCAAACCCCTATCTTGTAGCTCACCACTTCTAAAGGCTCCTTGCATTCCACCAAGCCGCTAAACAAACAAATACAATATTGCTTTTCTACTAAATTTTATTCCCTAATTCAATCATATTCAGGATTTTATAAAATTTATTCCTGTGGAATACCCTGGTCACTATGTAACTATTTTAAAAGTTTGTTAAGTATTTCTGTTCAGGTTTTTATTGATGTAGTACGTCGTCCTGAACATTCATTATTCTTCGACGTTTCGCTACGGAGAATTATTACCATCTTCAATGGTTAATCATAACAAAAAGTCCATGATAAGGTAATGACTTTTAAGAGATCATTTTTATATCAATGCAAATAATCTCCTGAATATGACCGACTATTAAAACGTAAAATACTGAACTTACTCGGGAAATTCTCCTTCAACTCGGCAAATATATTCTTTCTGAACAAGACGATTTCGAATTTGATGTTCCATTTGTCTAGCCTTTTTCGGTGATCTTCCGAACAGTAATAAACCACTGGTGAGCCTATCTAACCTATGAATAGTACGCAGGTTCTTCAGATTGTACTCTTTTGCAAGAATAAACACTACTGTATTGTGCCTGTACCTTCCACAAGGATGGACCTATAACGCGTCAACATTTTATCGATTAAGAATCAATAAGCGGCCAATTTTGTATTTACAAAATAAAATTTAGAACCACCTCATTTTCAACAATAAATCCTAATGTAAATTGTAATTCATTTAATTCACAATTTATTGACAAGAGCGGCTTTACTTTTGCCTTAACAAATTAATTTATTGCTTGCTATAGCAGTAATTTAAGACAAATGAATAGCGTTAAAATCAGAAATAAGCAATACAAAAAGCAATAGTTAGTAGCAGACATACAAGACAGCAGGATAACACATGGAATGCCAATTTTATCATTAAAGACGTTTTTCAATCTTTACAACAAAAATATGTTTCCTACGGGGGGAAAAAAACGTAATAAAGGTCTAATTAGTTGTTATAACGAATATTGATACTGACTAGTACCTGAGGTGTAATAATTGCGGAATGCCATGTATTTCATCTCGAATTTACGTGGTAGGTATCGACAATTTTTAATACCTTCGGTAAATAAAGATAGTACGAGAATTGACAATAACAGAATAAAACAACATGCATCGTTTGGCCCTTAAAACGTTTCAAGAACTCTTTTTAATGCGGGAGGTAAAAAGGGGGGGCTGCGGTACGGGTGTTGCGGTCCCGTTGGCAATTGCCTCATTATCGAACACCAAAATTTAATGTGAAAATGACCACAAATAGTAGCAAATAAGAAGTGAAAATTGAGCTCAAAGTAGGAGCGGATGACTTCAAAGGACGATCGGTGAAAATATATAAATAAGAAGGATACCCTGAGATAACAACCGGTAAAGGTATTTAAATTGAACGACCAACAAAATTTTTGCTCGTCATGGATATTAAAAAGTTACCCACTCATTGTAGTGATCTAAAAATAAAAATCCAATTGTTATTATTGTCCAGTATTAGCAACTAGCAAGGAGGAGTTAGAGATAGCTTTAAATAAAATGGAAGCGGTACTGACAAAACAGCACTGTACGACAATAAATAGAAGTAAAACAAAAATACTGGTATGCAAGGGATGAAAAAGCAGGGAAAGGGCCAATATAAAGATAAGAGACGAAAAATTAGAAGAAGTAGCAGATAAGTCAGGATGGAAGGAGTAGTAGGGATATAAAGCAGAGGATAGCGCAGGGTCGTGTCGCCTTTAATAAAAAGAAGTCACTTCTATGCTCGCGAACGGTTAATTTAGAAATTCGAAAAAGGTTGTTAAAGGTGTATGTTTGGAGCGCGTCGCTGTACGGGTGAGAAACATGGACAGTGGGCGCGACGTAAAAGAAAAGGTTAGAAGCGTTCGAAATGTGGAGTTACAGGCGAATGATGAGGATACCGTGGATAGAGAAGGTTAGAAATGAAGAGGTATTAGAAAGAATAGGAGAACAGAGGACTCTATGGATGTCAATAAGAAATAGACGAGGTAGGTTAGTAGGACACCTTCTTAGGCATGAAGGTTTAGTCAGAGACTCTATATTAGAGGCAGAAACGGGAGTTAGGAGGGGTAGAGTATTCGCAAATAGTTAAGGATGTGGGTTGTTCTTTTAGGGAAATGAGAAGATTAGCTCAGGATTAGAGGTGCGTGTCCAACCAGTCTTAGGACTGACGGTTTTATGATGATGAATAAAATTGTTGCTAGTAACATCGAAGTTCAGGTAATGATGCTTAAAAGGGTAAATCTGTGTAAACGTTCGGAAAATATGTTACTCATTTTAGTGGCCTAAGAATTTTAGATACGAAGAAACATAAACACTGTTTCACTCGATGTAGAGGTTCGTCAGTGTAGTGGTCATCGACAAAATTACTCGAATTGGTGATCGATAATGAGGTGGGTTGAAAGCGGTATTAAAAAACTCGAATTGGTGAGCGTCGAGTACGTTGTTCTTTCTCTATACCGGCACTAATCGGTACTCACCGGCATTGAGCACGGCTTGTCCAGGACAACAAGGTCTTCGTCAACGTGAATTAGCCGGATCGGCTTTGCTAAAATAGGGGTCTCGTGTCTGTAAACAACAACAATGAACAACAGTGTCAGCCGGGCTGTCCTGCATGCTCTGCCGTCTTATTAAGTAGTACCAAGTACTTTTTAAGGGACAATCAGGCGAGAGTGCATAAATATTTATATATACATTGAGTTGAACACTACCTTCACTATCCAATAGTTGGCAGTGTCGAAAAAGACAACTTTTATTTCAATTCGATAAATTGCTGAATGACGATAATGAAATAATTATCTTGTGGTTTCTCCGAACAACGGCTTTTTCAGGTGGAAGAAATCATAGTACAAATAGATTTTATTAGTATATATATGGTCAACAATAATAACATTCATTCTACTGTATTTTATTTATAAACATACTTTTGAGTAAATTAACTTTTTTCTTATTTAAAATGCTTAATATGAAGATTGGAAAAACTTTGGCGATTGTTGTAGAACAAACAGAAAAGCTCAAAACCCCAACGCCAAAACACGACACTGTAGTTGTCCGAAGCACTTTTCGGTAACAAAGTTTACCTTTAAGTAACGTATGAATGAACACCTTCTAAAAAAATTTTTTACTTGTAAACATTTCACTCCACTTAAGCGGAACACATTTTAATCTTAAGCATATATTAAAACAAACAGAAAAGCTCAAAACCCCAACGCCAAAACACGACACTGTAGTTGTCCGAAGCACAAGTAAACTTCAGTCCCTGAAGAAGGTAACTTCGTTACCGAAAAGTGCTTCGGACAACTACAGTGTCGTGTTTTGGCGTTGGGGTTTTGAGCTTTTCTGTTTGTTCTATAATATGCTTAAGATTAAAATGTGTTCCGCTTAAGTGGAGTGAAATGTTTACAAGTAAAAAATTTTTTTAGAAGGTGTTCATTCATTCGTTACTTAAAGGATTTTCCCGTCTGGCCAATGTAGACTTCATTGCGGACTTTACACTCTAATAATAAATGCATATCTATTGCTAATTTTAAATAGAACTATAGCGTTTGACTTTTTTAATAATTGGGAAGTTCAAATTGAATTTTAATTTGCTATCCTTTCCATTAAACAACAACCGTACCTATTTTCACTATTATTTCTTCCACACCTGAAGAAACCATTGTATTACAATAATTATTATCCTGAAGGACAAGATCCTGATTTATAATGATACTTAAAATATTGTAAGAGGGGTTCACATTTTAAGATACTTATTTTCTTTTAAATAGTTCAACTAATTATTGAATTGAAATAAGAAACAAAGTTCCTTTGTTCGACATACCCTGCCATGCATAGTTGCCATTATTATTCCTAATATTGTAACGAAAACTAGAGTAAAAGAAAGCAACCCTTAAATGTGCTAACGATTTAAAAACTTAAACCTTTTTAAATTTTTTGCATGATAAGTTTATTAACCAAATTTTTGAGATTTTCTACGATTCATCAAGTTTCTAACTAAATACAAAAAAGACAAAACGACCTCTGCGTCTAGACTTATAAAATAATCGAATTAACTTTCAAACTTAAATTAAAAACATAATGAGAAAGATGCTATACTAAAAGGTAATTCGCTACACGTAAAAGGATGAGCGTAAATTCTACGACTGTTCTGTTTAATTTTACTTCACGTAAATTTCCTAATTGTGTATTATTTTTCGAGAGAAATTATTAAAACTGAAATGCCAGCCGATTAAACGGGAACTTCTAACATTTTCAAACTGAGCGAGTCATCCGAACGTGATCGAGTCGCCTTCAGATGTAGTAAACCTTCGGATCTCTGAACTTTAATTAAGCCCTAATTGAAGAAAAATAATGATGTAGTTTTCCTCTGTAAAGTATATCTAAATTCGTTTTCACAGTAATTTGTTATTTAGCGTGCAAATAAAAATTACGACTTCGTGAAATCGTGTACACCATTAATTTTACTTTACTGTGTACATTATTCCCTTAATTTATTTACACAGTTTTGCTGTTAAGGTAAGCTCAAAATCCAGAACGAAATGTTCAGGAACAAGACACCACTTTACTAAAGTTGATGTAAATGATTGTCAAACAGTTATTGATTTATTTCAAGTTCGAAAATAGAGTGACACAGCAATCCTTAGCTATCCTTCAAGTAGTCTCATATTGTGAAAGGAAATGTGTAGTGAGGTGTAAGTTTCTGTTAAGAAAAGCGCCTATTTACAGTGTTATTAATTGCAAAACAAATAATTACAATGCAGTTTAATCCGGGACGTCAAAGAAAAGCGGCCGGCCCAAAATATCATGTCTGATAGCTCGTAATAATAGCCCAAGTTCGGCAATACTGGCAGGTACTAGACATGTCTATTAACACGAAAAACTTCAAGTAGTTTCCTTCATTAACACAGCTTTAAATTAAAATCAAATATTATGACCTACAGTCACGGTTCTGTAAAAAATCGTCTTTCAAAAAATCGGTTTTGGTATAAGTAGATGTTACGTATAATATGCTGCAGTAGGTGGAAAATATTCAAACTGTCCAAATGTTTGACTATTTTAATGGAAAATAATACATCCACCACAATAGCTAGTTTGTATAGTACCCAGCTAATTTACAAACTATACAAGATTTGTGGCTAAAGTGAAAACCACAAGGGCTAGTTTGCAAAATGTTCACAGCATTTGGATAAAATGTGAACTCAACGCTGTTAGTAACATACAATAACCAAACTGTTGGTGATTTTGTAAGGTAGCCTTTGGTCAATGTGTCTGGGAAACGATTAGAGTTGACTGGTATGAATTGTTACCAATATTAAGTTCATACTTTAGCTAAATACGGTGGATATTTTGCAAACTAGCCATGAACACTAATTAATCTTTGTATTTTCCTTGAGGAAAAATGATTTTCCATTAAAGTAACCAGACATTTGGACAGTTTGTATACTGTCCAGTAAGTTTACAAACTAGCCATCAAGTAAACGTATTAACAGTAACATAAATCACCTTTTCTTTAGTGTTTCGGGCGGTATACTGCATAAATTGTTACGTCGCTGTTAATTTACTTACAATTATTAACACACCTCGTAAAAGTAGACCAAAATTATGTCGTTTCTGAGTGAAAAAAAAAACTTGAAAAGATTTTCAGTCTATCAGCTAATAAAAATCGTTCGTAAAGTAGCAATCTCAGTAAATAGGTGTTACTTACTTGCATTTACCTAAACGATCGCATTAAAATGTGTAGAATGAAATTCTAGAGGAGTTTTAGGGAGTTAGGGACATTGTAACCCGACTACGTATATATGTACAGTAAACATGCCGGTTAAACTACATCTTTTAATGGTTAATAACACCTTCAAAGATACATGCGATGCGGTATTAAGCGCCATATTTGGTAATAAAATGCTTTAACATCTTCACTGAAATACAAGTTTCAATGTTACTGCGCGCGTAGCAACTAGAAGACGTTGTAATAAAAAAAGGTTGTAAAATGATATATTAATATCTATTACCGAGGGGAAAAAAATGATATCAAGAGAATATCCGTAAATGCTGCTTTACGAAAAAGAATAAACCATATAAGAGATGATAATTCCTTTTAGAAAGCTGTAGCTATCAACATTTTCTAAAGTAAGTACAGTGAACGTGTTTTTCAATGGAGAAAAGATGATAATGACATTAGATTACGGTTCGAACTAGTTTTCGACGCGTGGCGATGCCGTAGAATTTTTGCTTGAGAAAATGAAAAGTTTTTTTTTTAATGTACCTATATAAAAAAATGTTAGAAGCCTTCCTAAAATATAAAGGAGAACCTTTTTTTTCCTGGTATTTCAGAAATAAGAGGACGAAAAGAAAGCTATTCACGGTAATCATTTATCGACAAGACAGCCCCTTAATAAGTGATCCTACAAGACTTCTATTTTTGTTTCTGACATTGGACAGTAAAAGAAGAAATTCACAAACTATAAAACTAAAAATTTCTGACGATTCCCGGATTATTTTACGAAATAACATAAATTTTCAACTGATCTTGTCCTGATTCGGGTCTAAAGGGCGTAATACAATGATTTATAAAGTGAACTAACTACTTTTCATAATAGTTTCTGATCTCAGATTGTTAATAAGTTACATATACATTTAGGTACAGGGATTTTAGGGAAGCTTCATCCCGGTGATTGAATTGCCGTGCGTTAAAAAAGCAGAAGGGTATTATTGTATTACTAGGGAATGCTATTATTTGTGTAAGGCATTTACGTAAACAGTTAGTATGCACAGTGTAAGCTAATTAATATAGTTTCCCTTTTAAAAGGTGGTAAAATAATTTAATGGCAGTCGTGAAGCCACTTACTGGGATAGAGGCGGGTTTGTTGACCACCACAACGTCTTCGTCCAAATGTACAATGGTGATCGAATCGCTAGTGACGGGAACTTCATGTCTGGAACAGCATACATACGTTCAGATGCTACAGTTTCACTTGCTGTTACCTAAATTCTATATGTGCTTTCTCATAGATTTTATTTTATTCCATCACTTAATCCGAGTTACTTCTACGTTCATTATAACATTTCATTAAATCACTAGATTTTGGTCCTATTAGACGATATTATATCAATTTATATTTAATGATCTTCAATTTGATGTGTGATTTATCGAGAAATCGAAATCACCTATGGCCTAAGGAACAGAGCCAAAATAGGGTTGTAAATAGTTTTATTGATGTAGAATCAACATCAATCTTTTTATTAAAAAAAAAATTTTACCATCTGATTTTTGCTCTGATCTTATACACATTGTAATAAGTTGAAAAAAATATTCATCTAATAAGTAATGTTTTCGAAATGTTTTTTAACACTTTTTGATTATATTTATTAGCGCAACATGGAATATTGTGCAGTTTTCAGTTTTTCAGGGCCGAGATTTATCGATTTGATATTGTTTTCTGGGCTGTTTTTCCATAATTTCTCAGTTACAAACGTATCAGCGTTCCCCGTTGTTTTTATCCCTTACCAAATATTAAATTACTTAAGAAGAAATTTAGAAATAAACTGCTATAATGAACGCAAGAACCCATACAAAAGTTCATGTTAATTCAATTTAACTTTCACACAATTTCTCTGAATTATTGCTTTAATACAAAGACTAAGCATTTGTAATTTATAAAAAGGATTAGGTAATTCTAGCAAACTATATCAAATTCCTCTAATTATAGGTAGAGGCCTATTATAAAGAAAATGTTTTCAGAAGTTTTTCATAATCTCTCATAATAGAAATGGTTATATGACAAGCAAGCGTTATTCGAATAAATCAATTAAATTGAAAGGAAAACAGTAAAGAAAACCAAAACTAATTGTTAATATGTACGTATTCAATGGCATGCAAAATACGTGTTTTGTGTAAGTCATTCATCAAAAGTGATGTCAAAGGTGCAGGACAGTATATGAGATAATAAGAATGAAATATAAATAATAAAACACTTTGTATGTAAAACGCGTAAAAATTAAAAATCAAAAAATATAGATACACATAACACAAATTTGAATAATATAATTAATTCTCGAAATTTTAATTAAACAACTAATATGTGAGACGTTTCAGATATGCGATTTAGATTTTCTTTCTGTGTGGAACAGCAAATTGATTTGGCAACTGTTAATGTTCAATGCTGACCAGTCTTGACGGTTTTTATTTATGACAAGAACCTTGGCAGACAACCAAAGATTTGTAACATCGGTCGATTTTTCATTAGACAAGTTTTTGAACAATTAGTAAAATTGTCGCCAACCATTATATAATAAAAAATACGACGCAAAACTTAGAAACATTTCCAAAATTAAATACGTAGATATACGTACATACTTCATCCTAATATGGACACGAGAACAGAAGATTTGACATTTAAAATATGCGTAGATAAATTACCCAAGTCTCTGTTGGGGTAAATCGATTTTTAGGGGATAATTTGTAATTCCGTGTATTTTATTTTCCGAAAAAGTGGATGAAATTTTCTTACTATAACTTGTTTTGAGAATAAAAATAAGGACTTATAATACTTGAACGATATCGATCGTGAAAATTTCGATTTTAAATCCAATATTACCTATTTATCCAAATCACAATATCATGTCACATAGTTAGTGACATGTACTTTGAATGAAACAATTTATGAATATAGACAATAGCCCTATAAAACCCACGAAAAAAAGGACTGAAAAAATGTGGTCTGAATGAAAAAAAGAAAACATATAGAACATAAATATTTAAGGTTGTTAATTCATAAACGAAAATTCTTACCGATGAACCACGTTGGCCAGCAAATCGTTGTGCTTAAGTCGGTAATCAGTGTCAACTTTTTCATAATTGACGGTCAGAGTACCGGCTTTGATGCACCTTTCATATTCTTCTGCCGGATGCGCCCTGAACTCTCTCGCGAAGACGTCCAATATCTTCTCTCCCACCCATCTACCCTTTGTGAATGTCGTGAATGTAAAATAATACGGATACACTTTTCGTAAACCTGTAATAAAAAAGGGCTCTACTGGACCAAAACAAATAAACATTATTAATTTCCCTGTCTAGTAAATTTATCTACATGGTTACACTGTAGGTTTCGCGAACAGAGCAGTAACATCAAATGTCATGTTTACATCTAACTGAAATTTTTAATCTAGTTCATTTTTTTATGTTCTCTAATTCTGTCTTAAAACGAACGACTGGTTTTGTTTTTCACAATTTCAGTGCTTTACTAAGTTACAAACTTCTCAAAATCTCACTTATTGTTTTTAAACTGAAGTAACTCTTTCAATGTTTTCTAATTAAAAAAATTAGTTTTATGAAAACAAGAAGGACTACATATATACAAAGCACATGGCCCCAGGCCTACTAAATCCTCTCCTCTACTTGGTACTGCATACATTACAAATTGATTCAGATAGTATGTACCTACACTAAAAATTTGAGCTTTTATGGTAGGAGCTTTTTTGACCGATTTCTTAAATGAATACTTATTACATTTATATTCAGAGTAACAAATAAAAAGACTTACCATTTTCTATGTAGTAAGATGTTTCGTTGTACCGATCATCAGTAAAACCCGGTCTTTTGGCCTTTAAAGCTTTGGTTTCTAACTTGGCCTGAAACAAAGAATAAAAAACTGAAGTAATGCATCGAAAGATACTAGATCAAACACCCTATTCCACGTACTGTTTTATCGTTAAGTTCTAATCTGCACTAGTACTATAAAGAATGTAATATTGTATGTAGGGGCTAATTTCTGGAATTGCTTAATCGATTCTAAAAGTTTTTTAACTAACTGAAAGCTACACCATCCTTGACTAATGCACGGCATATTTTGTTTTGGAAGCATTGACGTGATGTACCATCATATTAGAGTATTTACACATTATTATATTTTTGGTCGAATTAAGTATCAACATTACACTAATAACATTATATTTGTGTATGTAGTCATTTTCAATACAATTTTATTAATAAAAATGTTTCGAATAACATCACCAACGATTCTATCTCTACTATTAACATTTTTATTTAAAAATGTAACACTACTCCACGCCAGGTTGCAAATTTACCACTCCCATGTTGGTAATTAACTTTTTAAAGTTTCAATCCTACGGAAAAATCCTCGACTGCTTCACAGCAGACTTTTCTATCGCTTGGAAAAAAAAACGGTATTTTAAATATTTATCTACCTTGCTGCCCCATTGTTTCCAAATACGTTACTAATTAAAGAATTACCACTGTGTGGAGTAACAAGGGTTTTCAATTAAATTGCCTTACCTTTAAAAGCTCGATTCAAGTTTTATTTGTCGCTCCAATTAAGTGAACATTTCTAACAAACTACTTGACGGTGTAAGTATAACGGCAGGAACGAAGTTGAATTGTTAAAAAAATACCAAGTTCTAATGGTACCAGAAAATTCACCCTTATTAGGCGAGCAATTAAAACTTTAGCAGTTGTAATTGGAAGGTAAGCATAAAAATTGTCTGTTACATCTAGAAATTACGACAATTAACAAGATTAATATTACTTTATTCATTGGTGTACTGCTTCTGTTTTTCTCTTTAAATATCTTTAAGGTTCTTGCTGTATTAAATACACACGTAGAATATAATTCAGTAAAAGATATTAACATTAACATTATTTACTACACTATTGTGTCTGAACTACTCTTTTTATATGAATAAAATTGTTGGAATTCTATCACCTTATTGTTAAAGTTTGATTTGTAAAGTAGCTAACATTTTCGCAAGATTACAGAAGCAATCTGGTCCCAGGAACTGAAGTGTTGTTATCAACTTTTCAAAACACTTTTGTCCAAGTTGTAATAAACGGTTTATGAGTTGCTTTTACACAAGAAACGGCAACGTTTTTAACGTTTCATACTGTTTATTAGGTCACTTTTATTGGACCATCAAAACCGTGTATCCGTCTGTAGTGCAGAATTATTATCCGGACATAAAGTTTACAAGATATGTTTACCAATTCTCTCCTTAGCTATTGCTTGCTACAACAACACTTGAAAAAGTTTCCTAATAAGTTTGTAGCTCGTACTTGTTCAGATTAGATAAGAAAAAAATATCAAAAACAAGCTTTTCTGTAAAAGGAAAACTTTTCCAAATCTGAAAGATAAAAGAAACACTTGACTACAAATATTTCATTCCAACTTGACAATATTGTTGCGTTGTTGTTCGGTCATTCTCAATGGGATTTCCGATTAGACGTCAGCATTAACTGTATTTCTATTGTACAATATTATTGAAAAGGAAAATTGGAGATTGGATTATGTAAGAACTCAAAAAAAAGTATAAACGCTTACCAACAATGGAATTGAAAAATAAAAGTTTAGAAGCATTCGAAATGTGGTGAAGTGGGGAGATATTAGAAAGTGTACACGGTGAAAACTAAATTTTTATGACAATGCAAAAATTTCAATTTTCGATTGTAAATGACTAAATTTGCCGTAGAAATAGTAGAACAAACAAAATACGAGGGTGGATTGATAAGTTTCCGGCCTGACCAAGAAAAACAAGGTTTTTAAAAATTTTTTTTTTTTATTTCTCAACATAATCTCCTCCAAGGCTGATACATTTCTCATAGCGGTGTTCCAGTCTATTAATGCCATCTCTATAGACTGATTCGTCAAGCTCCTCAAAATAACCATTTACAGCTTCGATTACTTCTTC
>NW_020438915.1:745435-822016 GCF_000699045.2 Agrilus planipennis | reverse complement strand
ATTTTTACAAATTCGGGTCCAAATTGTAATTTTTATTATTTTCGCTTACGAAGCAACTGGCTAGTGGGATAAATTGTAAATATTGCTTTAATGTTTAAGTAAATTTTCTTTTTTCATTTTCTCCGTATAATCTTAGGACTGACGACCTTATGGTGGTGTCGTGCTTAACCAAACAGTATAAACAAGGCATGCCATAAAAGGGTTTAGTAGTTCCAAATTTACCTAAGTAAAATTTGGTCGAAGAAAAAAAGCAATTTCCGATTGGATAGCCGTAAAGTGGACCAGATGGCCATAAATTACAAACATGTTTCTGAATTCTAATTGCTACAAAGAATGCAGTTCTGCAGTAAATAATTAAACATTCCGCAAGCCCAGAAATTGTTTAGAAAACACCCGCAAACATCGTCGTCGTTACGCTCAAACACAGTCGCATTTGAATTGCAAATTCGGCGCCCAAATAATTCAAGTCGCCTCTATGTTTCAGCGGCGCGACGCTACACGATACGGTAGGCCACGACGCGACGATGCGACACGACAGATTATACGATGATGTCTCTTGGGGACCGACGAAATTTATTAAAACTTAAAAGTGAGCTTTCTTTTCACAAGTTGCGGCATGTGGCCTGTTAGAGACAAACCAACTTATTATACGTAATAAATCTGGAGACGTGGAAACAACTAGCAACTGAACAAATTTTATAAATTCGCTCAAATTTTTGAATAAAGAAACTCTTAAAGGTTTATGACAATTCATAAAGCCACATTTACTTACATACGACATCTTTACTTTATATTAATTTATTATAGAACTAACAACAACAGAATTAAACATAAATTAAAACTGTCCGCCGCCTCCACCAAAATAATTACAAATACAAATGAAACTTTTCTAACAACGTTCTAATTATTTATAGTAAAAATAAACAATTAAAAAAAAAGGTAGCCTAATCATTTAATGAACTAATAAAAGTGCGATCTTCATTTTACGGTGAAATAAGGCGTTTGACAGTGTTACATTATGTTGAATTTGATGAAATGTATTAGTTATTCAAAATACGTAATGAATTAACAAAATTTTGCAAAATTGATGGATCGACATCATTTAATGTATTCTTCATTTGCGATTTATTTAAATTATGGACAATTATACTCAAACGTACACTGTATCTGTACGAGCCATCAAAATCCATTACAATGGTACACGCAAGGGTATTAAAATCAGAAATATAATATCAAAAGTATAATCTAATTTATACGTTTTTACAAATTTCTGTTTGTGTAAATATTCGTAACTATTATTCAATTTTATCTTTTTGTTTCGAAGTGAATATGTACCTAGATAGTCTACTGAATTTGAATGAAGTTCAAACAGTCCATTATCATTATCATGAAGTTAATAGCTCGGAGACATTGATTGGACATGTATATGTGTCTCCACTTTTTCCAATTTTGGCAGTTCTATGTAGGTCCACCTCGGCCCTTTCTGCTTCTAATAGTCCCTAACTAGTCCTCACCTATTTCTTATTGACTTCCGTTGTCCTACTCTTTTTAATATCACCTCATTTGTATAAACGTTTCTAAATTTGGTTTTTAGTTCTTTTAAGAATAAAATGTTCTTTCCTTTCATCTAAAGAAGTTGCAGTGTGGTCAAAAACATAAAAGTGATTTACGCTATATTGTGTTTCATATCTGTAGGTTACAATTTACTTAAAAATTAGTCAAGCAGAACAAACAAAGTCATAACTAAGTATGTAATCGACACAACATACATGTCAGCTTACTTGCCTGTTGTAATATGAATAAATAATGCTGCTATATTAACGCCGTTCGTACTGAGCTCGTTCAAGAGTAATAATCTATTCTAAATATACATTTTGAGAAGAATATCCATACATATTGACACAGATGTACGCATGGTTATGGTTATGGTTATAGAATTAGATAAGTCAGCATTCAAGTTAATGAGCCTTTGGAGCCAAACTGCGAGGTCCAATTGCTCATAAATTCTGCGATTACGATTTCACTTCAAAGCGCACCATCTTCCTGTAACTGTTCCATCTCCAACAAACCACTTAATTTAAAATCGACTTGGTGACGTACCAAGTCGGACAATGCTCATGCTCTGATGTTGCAGGTTATTTATAGACAGAAGTACATATTTGAGTATTTCTTTTTGGAATCAAAGGCAAAACTCCACATTCTCTTCGAGAAAATTGCACACTTCAATCTAATTGCTGTCACGTATCGCCAGGCGCTTTTTCTTCGTCATTTCTTCATCATTCATCGAAGTCCGATGAAAGTTTTTAAGTGAAACCCAGAAAGACATCTAAAGAGAATAAGGACCATACGACAGTCGACGACCACTTGCAGAAAATGAAAGATGACAGCAGTCTTTAACTGGATGATGTATTGTTCGTGTGACCAACAAGTTCACTTATTAACGTCGAGGTGGAGGATATTATATCGTATCCAACGTGATTTAACCAAAGCCGAGAGAACCACCGGAAATCAATCATTATAAATCATGATTAAAGGGAAAAAAGTCATAGGTTTGAAAACAAAAACGAACTACATGAAAAGGATTATTTAGCTAACTAAGTTACTTTACCAACGAATGAACAGGTTTGAATTAGAACGGAAATTACAAATTAGGATATAAATTACGGTTCCTTACCCGAAGAGTGCATCCTTGACACAGAAATGTTTGCATTTATTAAAGGAAACAAAAGTAAAGTTAAAAAATAGAATACTTCATACTTCACGTAGCTAGAAATAATGGGTACTCAGCTAGATTAATACTGTCTTTGTTAAACAAAAAACTCCACAATAAAACTTTAAATTCAATTTACCCGATTATTATCAAATCTAAACCCAATAAGTATAGTTCTATCACATGCTTAGGTAATATTTCCTTAAATTGCGAAAATTAAACAATACAGTTACTTCTTTTAAAAGCAGTATCTAATACGCTAGCCAAATTTATAAAACATAATAAAGATAAAACTGATAAAGGATCAAACTAAGGAGTTTATTTACTGGAATGTGGGGACTGTAATCAAGTCTTTGTTGCTCAAACTGGAAGATCCTTCAATCAAAGGACTACAGAACACAGGAGGAGCTATACCAAGGGGAAAGCTGATTCTACATATGCAGAACATTTATTAAAAGAGAGACACACATTTAATGATAATTTTCAAATTTTAAATGAATTGTCAAAAAGTTATAAATTGAACCTAGCCGAAAGTCTTTATATTAATAAATACAATAAATTAAATATTTTACAAAACGATCACACTGATGTAAATAGTTTTCCTTTATTAAATTTACCTTTAAAAACTTAAATTCCTACTTTATCCCTCTCTTTCATTGTTCCCACCCCATAAAATTTATAAATTCTTAGTATTTAAGCTAATTTTGTAACAATTTTAATCAGAATATCTTCACCTGAAAAAGCCAATGTTTTGGTGAAACAATTGTTGTGAAGTATTTTTGAAACTTTACTTTCGTTTCCTTTAATTGATTTAATTGATTATTATATTATTCTACCATTAATTACTTGCATTTATATATACAGTGTGGAATAAGAGAGTAAAGATAAAGCATAGATAGTTCGTCTTCCGAATTTGACCCGATTACAAATTAATTCAATGCGGAAGTTTTTTTATCAACAGAATGCACCTACATATTTCACACACACGAATAGATACATATATATGCAGTTCCATGCTTTAAGAAGTTGAAAAAGTTCTTCATGAAGTTCTCGCCGCATTATCTGTTTGACATGAGATTAGATGTGAGGCATTACGTTTCGTCTACAGAAATGCACCCCATCTTATGCACTTTTACCTTATACACTTGGATATGAACGTATGTGGAAATCATTTATTACTGTCTGTCGTGACTAGAACTGGGACAGAGGATAGGGGTAAAGGGACCCACTTAATATTGCATCTTCTCTAAAGTTCTGAAAGGGTAGGTACGTGATTATTCCCGCCTTTTCACATCGAAAGCCCTTCACACTATATGGGGCGCCTGATGCTTTTGCCGATTGCTAAGCGATCAAGTCGATATTCAAGAGAGTCATCGCTAAATTTAAACTTTCCAGCATTTCAGTTCAATAGGTGTAACGTTTTATAATAATTATAATGGATGAGCTTTCGAACAAAAAAAAAAAGGAAATGAAGGAAACGGTGACTGATTAATAATTGATAAACTTAAGGGTTTCGGTTTTCATTCTGACGTACGGAACCCCAACCCCAGAACCAACTTGTAGTTGTAAATTTGTACGTACAATATTGTTTTGTTGAAAGATATACCACGTTATATTCAGACTATAGACTTCTTATTAATTTTCCTGTAATCTATAAGTAAAGAACTATTTTCTGTATTTTTTTCAAAATTTTAGGTTCAGTAGTTTCGGAGATAAGGAGGGGTATCAATTTTTATTTATTTTCTTGAATAATTTAAAAATTATTTATTTTAAAATATGTTTAAGACCCTTACAATAAGCTCTTTCGTTTGATCAGTAACACGGTACAGTTTTCTAAACTTTTTTTTTAATTTCCTATTGCCCCCCCCCCCCAAAATGACCCCCATGCTCCAAATTTATTTATTTACGTTTTGTGTCCGTGTTTGGGTCACATGTGTGTACCAAATTTCAACTTAATCGGTCCAGTAGATTCGGAGCGAGCAAACTGGCTGTGACAGACGGATTAGGGTTCCGTTCTTCATTGGGACGTATGGAACCCTAAAAATCATCAATTTTGATGATTTAGAGGTAGCAGAAAGCAATAGGAAAAAAGTGGGATAGACAGATGTCAAGAAATTTCAATCTCCTTTCAATGAGAAACATACGTAACAGTACGTGTAGTAAAAAGTTAGTTGATTTTCATATAACTATCTAAAGAAGTGGGAGAAACAAGTAATTCTAGGAAATATGGTAGTAATGCACTTAAGAAAGAAGCGTGGTGGTGGTGGGGGGGTAGATAAAATAGGACTTTAGAGCAGCCCCGGTGCAAACAATGTAATGGAAACTATCGAGCGAACAAAGTGGCGACAATAGAAGTACCTTTTAAATTGGTAGGGAAAAAGCTTTCTTACATTGCTGCAATGCCAGTCATCTCCATTCTGAACGTTCCCTTTTCCTGGAAGCTTTTTGACGGATAATAATGTCTCATTCGACATGTTCGAAACCTTTTTCTCTTTTTTGTGCCTTTCTTTTTCTCAACAAGTCGTATCAAAGAGAATGGATTTATGCGCACTGCATGACGATCTGAAGAACTACTGACTGGAAATATAATACTTATTCCGCATAAAAAAAGGAAATTCTAACAATAATATGCATAGTGTACACGAATATCGGTTAGTAATAGAGATGCTCCGGATAGTGATTTTGCCTGGTACCGGATAATCGGCTAAAGGTACTCGCCAAACCCACTACGACTAAAGCTCATCGTTCTAGCGAGCTTTTTATTAAATAAGACCTTCACCAATGACGCAAATTCTTAATTGACAGATTTTAAACCAAATGATTGAGTTGTAACCCTTGAAAAGAGACCATTGGGTTTATAAACACTTAAAAGACTCCTTACAAATCCTTTTTAAATTTTCAAATATCGTGTAAGCATGTTAATAGCAATGAATTTTCGGACTGCTCCATGAGAAGTTACAATGATATCCAACAAGAGAAAAACATTATACATTTACCATTCTTCAATAAGCTAGGAGTGTTATTTAGGAAATTCTTATGAAGCATGTGACAGGATTCTTCATTATCCTTTTGAAAACAAGATTTGTATTGTTAAGTCGATATCATATGTAAAATATCAGAGCCAAAATAGGATTGTAGATAATTTTATTGATGTAAAACTAACAAATACGTTTCGTTTCTACTTAGGGGCTTTTTCAAGTAAGGTTTTTTGTAATTAAAATGAATTTATCATGAAAAATCATTTTGAATTGTGCTGTCGTACCGAAAATCATGCAGCACAGGACATTTGGACTTTTAAAAAACCTCCTAATTAAAAAAGAAATGTCGAAGTTGATTTTACATTAATTAATTATTTACAACCCTATTTTGGCTCCGTTCTTTTACACGTGGAAGTATTTGGGTAACGAAACCCAATACAAAAAGTTTTGAAAACTGTTATTCATTTGGCTAGTTTATGCAAATGCTGCTAATGGATAAATTTCGTGATAAAATAAACAAATTGCTTTTAAAATGTCGGTTATAATAACCTCCACACAATAGATAATGTACAGCATATTTGTTGTGTGTTTTTAAGCGACCACTCCTTTGTTTAAATTTGGAATAAATGCTTTATAAAAGAAATCTGAAAGTAAAAGTCTATACTGGTTCGGCAAAAAGTTTACCGAACATACAAATCACACATTTATTTTTTGGTATTTTTTGTTTTAATGTCCCACGGGTGGAAACACATAAATTTTGATGAAGGTGTGGAATATATCTCATCTGCATCTGAAAACTATCCTCAACTAACTGAACTCTCAAAATCTTTTGAACAAATCATAACAACCACTAAAAGCATTAAATTGAATCTACAGTGTAAACTCTTTATAACGTCACTCGATTTAACGACAAACTCCTTAAAACGTCGAAATTGCTTGACTGGTTGGTTTACATAGTTTTCTATACAATATTACACTCTATATAGCGTTACGCTCACTCTATTTAACGACAATAATGCGGAATTATAAATCATTAGGCAGTGCTTTCTAAGTTGCCGAAATAGATAAGAACTGCAGCTGTGTACGGTGTTGAAGAAGACGATCCTGTCCCTCCACCTAGCATCAAACAAACACTTGATGCAGCGAAACTATTAAAAAAATACTTTTTATATAATCAGATTGATCCAGCAGTATCTCAAGATATGAGTAAGATACGTAACAAAATACAATTAAAATATTGGAGCAGCAAAAAACATCAGACGAAGATAACAGGCTATACGCAATGTGTACTATATTGGTAAATGCATATTATTAAGGAATAATAAAATAATATCTTTTATTTCTCTCCATTTAACGACCACTCTTTATAACGCCGAAAAATGTTCAGTCCCTTAAGTGTCGTTATATAGAGTTTACACTGTATTTGACTTACATTATTTATTATTTATATGAAAAAAATGCATATAACATAGAAAATCCTTAAGTGTATACGTACATAAACTTAAAAGAATTTTACAAATAACATTTTTGATATTGCAACAAATTTGTGGCGATTGACTGGTGGGATTTTTGTTGCAGTATTCCAAATTCACTCAATTCCCTTTTACCCAGTGAATGGGGTAGGTTATAGATATCTAATTTTGTCTCGCTTGTGACACGGTGGCGGCAGTGTATGTATGCGTAAATGATCTATCGAGCTTTCAGGGGCGATTTCGTGCTGTTGACAGTGCATTAATACGCCAGCAAATGACTTCAAATGTGCGTCTTAACAAATGGTATCGAAGCTCACCACAAACAAACGCCTATCATTAATCTTTCCTTCGACACCGTCGCTTTTCACGTGTCAGCCGCCCAAAATAAAAAAAAAAAAAGCGGCGAAGAAAAAACGGGCATCGCATGTTTACGTAGACATTAATATGCCACACAAAAAGAGCATCTGCCATTTTTTAAACATATCGGGCGTCGTTTTTTACCGATCAAATTTCAATTTACCCTCAATTTTCACCTGATGTACCCATCACTATAATAATATTGTTACATTAATATATCAAATGTCATGTTCCAAAAATGTATTTGTTTTATGGTAATTTTGTATCAATAAATACAATTTAACACCCTATGATACAGTCAAACTTCTCTAATTTGAACCTCCTATAAATTTAACCAGTTATGTTTGAATTGGAGAAAATTCTAGGGAAATAAAATTTCTCTTTGAACGTCAAATCTTTTGACTTTGAACTTGAAAATACTACTAGGGTCCTCTATATATTAGGATCTATCGAAAAAAGTTAAAAAAACCGAGCGATAGATCTGACGGTCGATCGGGGTCGCAAGTAAATGTAAATAAATGTACGTATAAAGGATAAATATTCGATGATTGAATATTGTCGATGCGCTGCGTCTAATAACGCTGCGATCTGCGCTCGTTTAGGTATTGTTGCGTGAATTTGTTTGTTGTACATTGTCACCATGGTGTACTATAGTTGGGACGTTCAAAACTGGCATGGTCCACAATAAAACAGTAGCATTCACTTTCTTCTTTTAACTTACTAACTAGACTAGAGCCGTTACTAACAGACTACTTTTAATCAAGACGGACGTTGTAGGAAATATCGTAAAACAGAAAGAGATGTCAGGTAGGAATTGCAGCAGACACTTCGACCTCCATTGAAGTATTATTTAAACATTTTTTAATCACTATTAAAAGAATAATCAAACATTGTAACGTTATATATAACTAAAGTGGAAATGTCAAACTAGAGCTAGATCAATGGCTTCAATAAAACTCCAACGACTTTTGTTCAAATAAATGTGCACCAGACCTTTAGAATTTCAACTATTGTGCGGTTCTCCGACGTAGATCTAATAATGCATCCATCAAAAGGATATCCGTTTCCAAGGACGATTAAATCATAAATAAACATACCTACATCCTTGTACGAATTCTCGGAGAAAATATTGTTTGGTCCGTGTATAGAAACGACACACAACGGGGTTGTACACAACAGTTACACAAAGTACGTACATCGACAGAAGTTTGCATTATACGAGGGTGGATTGATAAGTTTCCGGCCTGACCAAGAAAAACAAGGTTTTTAAAAATTTTTTTTTTTTATTTCTCAACATAATCTCCTCCAAGGCTGATACATTTCTCATAGCGGCGTTCCAGTCTATTAATGCCATCTCTATAGACTGATTCGTCAAGCTCCTCAAAATAACCATTTACAGCTTCGATTACTTCTTCATTGTCCGCAAATCTCTTACCGCCAAGCCATTTTTTGAGATTAGGGAACAGAAAATAGTCACTCGGGGCTAGGTCTGGAGAGTAAGGAGGGTGCGGCATCAATTCAAACTTTAGATCGTTGATTTTAGCCGTCGCAACGATTGACGTGTGCGCTGGTGCGTTATCGTGATGAAACAAGATTTTTTTCTTCGCCAGATGAGGTCGTTTAATTTTCACCTCGTGGCTCAAACGTTGCAATAAGTCTGCGTAGTATTGACCAGTGATAGTATTACCCTTTGCAAGGTAATCAATGTATATAATACCTCTTGCATCCCAAAAAACAGTAGCCATAACCTTGTTCGCCGAAAAAATTGTTTTTGCCTTCTTTGGAGTTGGTTCCCCTGGTCCAATCCACTGTTTAGACTGTTCTTTGGTTTCAGGAGTGTAGTGGTGGACCCACGTTTCGTCAACGGTTACGAATCGACGCAAAAATTCGCTTGGATTACGCTTATACAATGACAAATTTGCGGTAGAAATGTTTTTTCGAATCAATTTTTGGTCGACTGTTAGCAAACGCGGCACCCATCTTGCACAGAGCTTTTCCATATGCAAATGTTGGTGCAAAATATGTTGCACACGTTCATATGACATCTTACAGGTCTCAGCTATCTCACGCACTTTCAATCTGCGGTCTCCCAGCACTATTTGATGAATTTTTTCGATCATATCTGGAGTTGTGACCTCAACGGGGCGTCCTGAGCGAGGCCCATCAGAGGTGCTCACACGACCCTTTTTAAACTCGGAAACCCACTGCTTAACGGTTGAATATGACGGGGAGGATGTCCCCAGTGTTGAGTCCATCTCTTTTTTAATTTCCTTCGGCGTTAACCCCTTCAAATAAAAGTATTTGATGACAGCACGATTTTCCTGCTTTTCCATTTTTACGAAAACCACAGAGGCGTCTTGTTCAGCGTGCTGTCAAACCTACACTAGCAAGGAGATCGGGCTGAAACTATAGCTACAAGCTATCCAAGGATGGTACTATAGAATGTCACCTCAAGGTAGGCCTAGTGGCGTCATCTCTTGGTTAGGCCGGAAACTTATCAATCCACCCTCGTAAATGACACAACATATAATGTTGTCCGACTTGGGTCCCGTGCATCGGATTTATTATTCCTTAACCGTTCATGATTTACGACCTTTTATGTGATCTGCGACAGTTGTTCGTTGCGCGTCTTTAACTCTTTCCGAATTCCTTACGGAATCATCATGTTATACGAATTGAAATCAACCGTAATGAAATAATTGAAACGATAGAAGAAACTTTTATATTAACAATGTCTTAATCCATCACTCTTCTATCTTGGTAACCAATTGTCTTAACTAACCATCACCTTAAAATGTGAACTGTATAAAACGCAATCAATCACTACATAATACCTCCTGGATTTGAAAAATTCTACATCAATTTCTGTCAGGAAGAAGAACAATCCCTTTGGATCCAATTTTGTTTTGCTTTGAATAAATGGACAAAATTATACAATTAAAATTTATTTCCGATAAAACTTTCTTTGGCAAAAATTTGGTGAATGCGCCAGATACTGTAGAAAAAAAGTTACGACGCCAAAAAGCTAATCAGAAAAAATCAGCATTGACAGAACGACTTCTTTTTATTTCCATTTTATTTTTTTAATCGAAATTTCTATGAAAATATGGTTGAAGGTATTGGTAGGAATGTTCCTATAGCAAGTCGCAATTTTTCGAAAGACGATGAATGTAACAGTTTATTTCTAATTTCGTTCTCAACGGTCGAATAGTGCATATCAATTTTTAAGGGCAACAATTCTTTGGAATTGTAGAAAAGATTTTGAGCTGTTTTTTTTACGCTTATTATTTAAGTACTTAAATAATAGCTGTTCCCAGTGACACACCGACAGAGTACATTATCACAAATTGCACAATGGTTGATGGCTTAGAAGCCCTTGAAAGAATAACGATAGATACGTCCACTAGCCGCGAGAATGCTTTCAGACCACTAATTCGTAGAAGCCGTACAATAATAGCATGACTTTGATACGAATTATTGGTTCACTTCTGCTTTGATCATTTCGAATTAATGTAAATTAGCCTTTCTTCTTGCTACCAGGATTGTAAGTACATTTTGTATGTAGCTCGGGCAAATAATCCAACAAAATATTAGCAATAGATAAGTAGAAACAAATCTAAAAAGACTTTCTCAACAATATCTGAATACTCTTGAAAGAAAAGGTCGAGAAATCGTAACAATTACAGTGTAAAGAACGAGGTATCATTAAGGGCCAATTTCCGACACAAAGTAAAGAAGAATTAGCTTTGAAAAGGGCTCGGATTTGTGATACTTTTGTTGTATGCAAATACTACTATTTTAGAACCCAAACTGACGTGAATGAGATTACCACTGATACCTACTCGTCATTTGAATTAAAGTTAACATTTAATAGCAATTGTGCTTTTTGGTAAAAGCTTTCACGGTCAGTAAGTGAATTGATTCGGGTCTAAATGCCGTTGTCGGTTGGAGTTGCTTCCTAACGTTTCGCTAGCCCGAGCTTCTTCAGAGGTCTTTCCATCTTGTTGACACTGAATTAGGACAGCATCAATTGTGTTTTTTGTTGTAGTTTATTAATTTACTTATGGTGTTATTACTTCACTTCAACTTTCAATTTTGTTTGCGGTCTTTGAAAAAAGTAAACATTAGAAAATCGAAAAAGCTTATTTGAATGTCCTTAATTTTCATAAAATTTACTGTCGCGTCTTCCTACACAAGAAGTTGCTTCAAAGCTTAGGCAGATTTTACCGCCTTAAGCTTCCATGTAAGTAGCAAATTTTCTACAAGAGAAAAGTAGGATTAACTCGTAGCCTGTATTAGGCTCTATACAATTTTTAGAACTTCATTGCTGGATTGTTAAAAAAGAAGGATCATCAACTACTAGAAGGAAAATATAATTTAAATACTTGAGTTTTTCCTTAACATTAATTTAGCTCTATATTTGTATATATGTATTTTCTCAATAAATAAATAAATAAATCCAAAATTAGTCAAGTACAAAAAGACAACAATGACTAGTCAAACGTATCCATAGTCGTAGAAAAAGACTGGCAAAGAAAAGCCGTCGGAGTTTTACGTTTATTCCGGAAGTTAGATGAAAGAGCGAACGAGCTTTTGGTTATGGCAGCGAAAGTGCTGCCGAATAACATGAATTAACCTAGCTCGTTGTCGGCTTAATGACCTCCCTTATCAAGGGGAAATTCGTTTTCAAAAGAACAAAAAAATGACGAAATGGGGGAGAAATCTTCGCCGGCCTAATCGAATGCGAAATAATGCGAAGCTCATTAACTTACATCACCGGTAAAAGTTGACCTTTTTTTACGGTTCCTACTTAAGAAAAAAAGAAACATTAAACAAATTGTCTCTTTTAATCATTAGTTGTTACGTCCAATTTTATAGGGTAATGAATGTTACTGTTCGCTCTAATTTTTATGATGCTATAGCAGCAATGAATAAAATTAAAGGAAACATTATTGAACAAAGCTTTTTTTTTAAAAGCAACTAACAAATTGACCCAGTTACACAAAACCTACGAATAGCGCAAACTTGATATAATTTTCCATTTTTCATAATATTGAAATTGAAGTCAATAGAGAAAAAATAATAGTAGTAGTAGTTCTGATATCAGAAATTAGTTTAAGTTAAGTCATAGAAAAATGCTCTTCTTAATTACCCTTTTACTTACCATATTTACTTCGAAACTAGGAAGTACAAACCTCTAATTTTTATATTAGCTGTAATTCCACTTTCACCTCTCTTACATAAGAATATTTTTGTTTAAGCTTATTTAACTTTTTTAATTACTTCTAAAAACAAATCATAGTGTCAGATAGGGATCAAACGATTAACCCCCTTTTGCTGATTTTGATTTTAACAGCGTTACAGACACCTAATAAACAAAGTATATGTATACATCTGAAACTATTATCTGTGTGTTTACAGCTGATTTACGAGTAAAACTACGTACTTTTTATGTCCTTACTGCATCAGCGAATGTATTTTTTATTATCGCAAAAATGCCACGAGAGATAAAGTGCGTTCCAACTGGCTATTAGGGTTGAAAAGCAAAATAAAAAAATGGGTCTTTCCATGGCATTAAGCAAGGCGGAATTATAAACGGGCCCGTCGAGTTCGTGGTCCTCCCTAATGTGATTAGTGGAAGAGCAAAAACGATATAACGTTATAAGTACGTATTTTTTTTCGTAAGTACGTCGAAAACCGGATGATTCAATTTGTGCACAGTCAGCGATTCTCTAGTTTTATAAAATAATAAAGCGGATTTTGTTGCAGAAACGGAAGGTAGTAAGCGAATTCAATTTGGTTAAACCATAAAAACACGGCCTTTCAATTTTAACTGCACAAATTTAATATACATCATACATGTACAGATACAGGCGAACTGAAGCAATAATAATTTTATGGGATGTGGATGTCCGTCCATTTCTCGTATCTATTATATTTTTACCGATTGCAGAAATTGTTTTAGCTGCAAAACAACAATTTTCTAGTTTGTTATATTCCGATATTGTAAAATTAAACTTCAACATTTGTTATTTTTCGATTCAGAAATTAATTGTTTCTGAATAACAATACTACACAAGATAATAATAAAAACACAATAAAAAATGATTTAAATATATATAGTACCGTGCAATATTCATCAAACGTAAAATGTGATGGCGCTGTGATAGTCACTTATTTACCAGTTGAAACAATTTGGATAAAAACAAATTGAAATGCTTAGAGCAGAACTAGACAAATTGTATACAAAAGATAACCATTTACTGAAAAACATCTTTGTCAGTTGAAACATATGTAAAATTTGACCAAATTAGTTTATCTTAAAACTGAGTAGATGTTTTATCCCAAAAACCAAATAAGAAGAAAAATTCACTTTTATGGAACTAAATATATTCAAAATGATTTAAAAAACACGCAATAATAACATTTAAGACAAACAACAACATTAAGCACAATGGCAGAAGAAATTCTTTCGACAAACTAAAATGCAATAAAACTACGGTATATACATTGGGCAAACAGGCAGAAAAATAATACAAAGATACAATGAACATATTAAATTCAATAAAATATGCTCAAACAACATTTTATGAAGAACCACCATAATTCAGCACCAATTGAAGATACACTAAGAGTATTGCATACCGAAAGAAAATTTAAATATTAGAACAAAAAAATTGATCACACTCTCTATATTCTCCACGCAGTGCACATAGAATGACAGTAACCATAACCATAAGAAAACTCTGGGTTTTCATGTATCTAATAATATTATACACTTTTGTATATATATATATGTAATCGAAGTGTTTTTTCGACTCTCCAAAAAATTTTTTCTAGCATGCACATACAAACCAAGATTTCGAGGATAAAAGTTAACCTTCTTTAAGTTTCCGTGCATGTTCTTCACCTACGCATCGCCATGAACACAGTTATTTACTTTTATTTTTTTTTTCAGGAAATGCGGCTAACGTAAGGAACAAAAAAAAACATTTGTTCAAAAGAATTCTTGGACAGGTTCAAGCAATACAATTTCGTTCATCTAACGCAAAGACAAATGGAATTGTCCAAAAGAAAATTGATGATAGTCGTCACAACCAAAATCGAGCCGATAAGGTTTTCATAACAAATGAGAAAGAAAAAGAGTAAAAATAATAAAGTCTGTTCTATTTATTATTTTCATTAAAAAGGACTACTTACTACTTCTTTCTACGGAAAATTTTATGAAGTAAAGGTCTAGAATGATTATTGTCACATCAAACATTTACAACAATGGTTTATTATTTGTTTGGCTTGGTTTGGTTACTTCCTTTTCTCCAGGAAATATTAACTGAATTTCAGGACTAAATTAAAGCTTAAAAAATGGATTCGATCGTTTCTTTTTTGTATAATTGAAAATAATTGCTCATATGTTTTGAAATTCATTTCCTTTTCAACAACGTTATAATATAAAATTCTTTAGAGCGTAGGTCCACGAAAAATACCCATTACAATTAAAGGTCACTATGCTCATTTAAATGTGATAATATTTATTTCTAAATTGGTTGAAAATCTGCTAGTTGCTCATAAATTTTGTTAAATTGAAATGTTCAGGGCGCAGATCTGACCCAACGGCCTAAAATTTTTGAAGGCCAATTCTGAATTTAAATTATCTTACATGTGACTGAGTCCATTGTACAGTGGTTTGCTGTGTGCATACCCATGGTACTGTAAATTATTGTTTATTGTACTACGCCATTCAAGTAAAAAGCAGAATACATCATTAAATTAATTGATTATTCATCTGCTGTAGTACCTTGGCGAATCACCTCGATACTTCACATCATCATCACCACCATAAGGTCGTCAGTCTTAAGACTGGTTGGACACGCACCTCCACTCTTTCCTATACTGAGCTAATATTCGCATTTCCCTAAAACTAGAACAACCCATATCCTTAACTATTTGCGAACAATAATCTAATCTAGGTGTACCTCTACCCCTCCAAACTTCCGTTTCTGTCTCTAATATGTCTCTGACTAGACCTTCATGCCTGAGAAGGCGTCCTACCAACCTATCTCGCCTATTTCTTATTAACTTCCATAGAGTCTTCTGTTCTCCTATTCTTTCTTCATTTCTAACCTTTTCTACCCACGTTATCCTCATCATCTGCCTACATCACCACATTTCGAACGCTTCTAACCTTTTCTTTTCCGCCGCGTCCACTATCTACGTTTCGCACCCATACAGCGCCGTGCTACAACCATAAGTCCGCTGAAATTTATATTTCGCTTTAAACAACACCATGTCAATGTACCGATTATAAGTCGAGCTACAGCTTTGCACGAAATGCGAACAATTCCAATCTTTATTGAATTCGCCTGACGAATGTCTAGCGGTTTGTTGTATCGGGTTTCAGTACAACGAAGCGATATTTTCTGGGATAACAGCGGCACACACATTCGTCATGGGGAAGTACGGACGTGAAATTTGACATGTGATTGATGCGGTTTTATAGTTTCAGGACTGTAATGAAGTTTGATGTCAGCGAGCGCAACTCGAAAACGGCACCAGTCGGAAACCGCAGCCGAATACTCTAATCGACTATGCAAAATATCTGGGCGTGTAAATGCTTAAAAGTGCCGGTAGACACAGCTAATAATTCGAGGTGATACACAATTCGAACACGTACCGCTTCCAGACTGAGCGGTTACCGCATTCCATCAAGCGGTTGACGCATGAACACAAATGAACGGTGTAATTCTGAGGTTTGAGGTTTTAACACGTCTCTCTAACTTGTTCATTCAAAGATAAACGAGAAATACGGGGATTCATTCAGACATTGTTTCATTGTTAATCACCCCTATTTTAATAAACCACAAAATAACAGGATAAAGACGAATGACCTTCAGCACAAAAAGTTTCGTTATTCAGAAATCAACATTATAATAAATTTATATATTTTACGTTTTTAATGATTGAAAAAGGGAAGAAAAAGTAGGGAAAGAGCGAATATAAAGATAGGAGACGAAAAATTAGAAGAAGTGGCTGATTTTAGGTATCTCAAGTCAGATAAGTCAGGATGGAACGAGTAGTAGGGATGTAAAGCAGAGGATAGCGCAGGGTCGTGTCGCCTTTAATAAAAAGAAGTCACTTCTATGCTTGCGAACAGTTAATTTAGAAATTCGAAAAAGATTGTTAAAGGTGTATGTTTGGAGCACGGCGTTGTACGGGTGCGAAACATGAACAGTGCGCGTGGCGGAAAAGAAAAGGTTAGAAGCGTTCGAAATGTGGTGTTATAGGCGGTTGATGAGGATAACGTGGGTAGAAAAGGTTATAAATGAAGAGGTACTGGAAAGAATAG
Organism: Agrilus planipennis; assembly: GCF_000699045.2. Taxonomy (NCBI): domain Eukaryota; kingdom Metazoa; phylum Arthropoda; class Insecta; order Coleoptera; family Buprestidae; genus Agrilus; species Agrilus planipennis. The sequence goes on along the minus strand of NW_020438915.1, from coordinate 805,156 downwards.
GAGAACAGAGGACTCTAAGTTAATAAAAAATAGGCGAGATAGATTGGTAGTACACCTTCTCAGGCATAAAGGTCTAGTCAGAGACATATAAGAGGCAGAAACAGGAGTTAGGAGGGGTAGAGGTAGACCTAGATTAGATTACTGTTCGCAAATAGTTAAGAATGTGGGTTGTTCTAGTTTTAGGGAAATGCGAAGTTTAGCTCATGATAGGAGAGTGGAGGTGCGTGTCCAACCAGTCTTAGGACTGACGACCTTATGATGATTGAAAATATAAGATCGCCATGGTGCGTCTACTAATTACTTTAAAATAATTTAATTCGCTTTTAGATTATCTCAAGTAAAACATTGAATGTTCTAATTACTTGCTGTGGAACCACCCACGTCTGTAATTTCGAGGTATTTTCTAAATATCACCTGCACCCTGCGTCGTTTGTTGTGGGACCGATATGAAACTAGAGAAGTTCAAACTTCGGCGTTTAATTAAGATTTTTAATTAAAACAATAGAACGTTGCACGTACACATTTAAGGACGGTCTTCCACCAGCCAGATTTCACGTAATAGCAATAACGATAATAATTAATTAAAACCAAGAGGAACTCATGAATACAAACGGGGCGTATCTGTCAGGGAAGAACTCAAACAAACAAAATCGAAGCGCGCGGTGGACGAGAGGGAGTTATTAATCCCATCGAAAAAGGGACGTTTCAAAGAAACTTTGAACGGTAGGAAGACACCGAATCAAAATGCATATATGTATAATACAAAGAAAAACTCTGCTGTGACTTATTTTTCAAGACCGAATTCAGCAGAAAGGGCGCTTGAGGTTACTTTTGATGTTTTTCCAACGCATTATGAATTATTTACGCATCCCTGTCTTTCTCTTGACGCACAGTGTTAAAGAATCTTAAAAACAAGTTCAAAAAAACTTTTCTTCTTAAACATTGGGATGTTATATAAAAACAGACAGTCGTCGGGCTTCATGCACTGAAAATAAATACTTTCAAGACAAGTATTATGTACCATTATAAATCAATTTCGGAAGTCGGAGATTATCGTAACGTACTGGACTGAAGAACTTCACCACACTGTTAGAAAGCGTCCTGATCAATATACAATACTGTGTACGCCTCGTTTTTATCAGAATTACATATAATATATTATTACTCTACAAAACCAACTAAATAAAGATGGTAATTTATCTATATTCTTGTCATTATCAGGGGTTCGCCTTCTTAATTTGACCCGACTTTCTCTTTGTATCTTTGGACAGATAATGTTTTGATCGCCTACCTTTAAATTTTGGATTTGACAAACGATTAGGAAAGATCTAAACATTATCCCGAACCACGAAACAAGCAAATTGCTACAATAATTTCAGCGTATTATCACAACTTCAGACACTGTGTTCTATTGCAATACGTAGCAGTGAAATACAGTATTTATTACCAAAAAGACGGCAATTTCTTAAAAGAGATCCAACATTATAATAGCGTCGTTGCAATTACATCACCACAACCACTCACCAACATTCACAACCACCAGCATCCAGTTTCATTAGACTAATGGAGTAGCTTTTGATCTTTGGCATGATGCACAAGGACAAGGAGGTTTTACGAAAGTGCCAGAAGATGGTTTGTGAGGACTTTTGTTGTGTGTTCTTACATTCTTCTCGCCTATCGAGTAATTCCCACCTAATCCTATTTAATTTCTTAACGGAGGCGTGAACTTGGATGTGAAGATTGACGACTATTAAAAGCGCGAATTCTCCGACCATTCCAGTTATAAATACCGAATTTACAATTAGCAAAGAATGATGAACATTTCTAAAGAAAATAGCTTGTAAAAGAATGTAATTTAAAATAACGAAAATGACAGATAGAAAACATGAGAAGTTAAATTCGAGCCTACATAACCTGAAGGGCGTAAACTGTATTTATGATTTAGTAAATTATATACACTGAGGAATGAATGATATCTGGTTCCTTATGGAGTATATGGAGATAATGTTGAATTGTGAATAGTTTTGATACTGTAGCGAGCACGAGTGTGCCTGTATGCGATCGGGCACACGTGTGCGTGAACGGCTTATCGATTCGCCGACTAGCCGCGGGCGCCTTTCTTCATGTGCGCCGTATTTGTAGATGTGTGTGTCGTACCTGCGTTCTGNAGGTGCATATCCAACCAGTCTTAGGACTGATGATTTTATGATAATGAAACAGTTCTTAACAGTTCATGCTCCAGTTTTAGGGAAATGCAAAGATAGGAAACACTGGAGATGCGTGTCCAACTAGTCTAAGCAGAATTATATAGATTTGTAAAGACCCTCATAATTTCATTGTTAGTAGGTGGTTTAAACATATTTACGGGAAAAGACAGCAATTTCAGAATTTAAGTTATTTACCATATTTCCACGTATTCTTCGCCGTCATTTCCGAAATTTTTGAAACTAAAATTATTTGAAAACATTGTCAAAAGAAAAAAGAACTTTACCTAAATTTTGCAGTTACTGTAAAAGCCCCAATATTGGTAAATCTTGATTAGGTTTTCCTTGTAGATCTTGGGATGTACCAACGCGATCTGGTAAATGTAAGGATTGATATAAAATATAGTTTTACCATTTTTCCGGTTTTTACAGTTGTGTGATAGTGTTCACTGTTACGCTTTCTCTTAACAAGATTGCAGAGAAACCCAAATCAACATCATTATCATCAAACAATATCTTTATATTTTTGAGGAATCAATTTTTGTGCAATTTTTACCAGCGATGAGCAGTCTTCGCCTTGCAGAAGTTTAAGACCAAAACCAAGACCAAGATCGAACGGGACAAGACTAAGACTAAAACCAAGACCAAACAAATAAGACTAAAATCAAGGCCGAATATGTAAGACTAAGACCAAATACGTAAGACTAAACGGGAAATTATTACTTCCTGTCGATGTATGAGTGTTTACTGTCAAGCTTTCTCTTAACAAAATTGCAGAGAAACCCAAATCAACATAATTATCATCAAACAATATCTTTATATTTTTGAGGAATCAATCTTTGTGCAATTTTTACCAGTAATGAGAGCAGTCTTGGCCTTGAGAATGCAGAGCAAAACCAATACCAATATGGAACGAATAACACTAAGACTGAAACCAAGACCGAACAAAAGAAAACAAAACTAAAATCAAGGCCAAATATGCAAGACCAAGACCAATACGTAAGACTAAACGAAAAATTATTACTTCCTGTCGATGTATGAGTGTTTACTGTCACGCTTTCTCTTAACAAAATTGCAGAGAAACCCAAATCAACATGATTATCATCAAACAATATCTTTATATCTTTGAGGAATCAATCTTTGTGCAATTTTTACCAGTGATGAGAGCAGTCTTGGCCTTGAGAATGCAGAGCAAAACCAATACCAAGATGGTACGAACAACACTAAGACTGAAACCAAGACCGAACAAACAAGACCAAGACTAAAATCAAGACTGATTATGCAAGACCAATACCAAATACATAAGACTAGACAAAAAATTATTGCTTCCTGTCGATTTATGAATTAAACTATATGAACTAACTTTGATATTCATTTCTTGGAACAAAACATTTTTAGTATTTGAAATTTTCAGTTTATTTTACTAAATTTTAACACTAAATAGAAGTGAAAAAAAATTGTACCTACTACTGTTTGAAAAAAGGGATCTACATGAATATCCTCGCAGTAACTATTCTTTGTTCCTATGTCTGGATAACGCATGGTTGAAATATAGACGACAGAAGATATTTTATACTTCTTTCAAGTACCTTTTACTATTTTGCTCGCTTAAAAAGGTCAGTTTATGCTTTGGAGGGTCAATTTATGCACTGCAGGAAGGGTAAGTTCTCTCACAACTATTGACACTATTTTCTTTAAAAGTCTTAATAATTAACTTTACAAGCCCAGCAAAGCGCTAAAATCACACATGTACTAAACAAAACGAAACAATAAAACCCTAGAAAGCTGTTGTTGCTTAAAAGTTTTCAAATTCTAATTACAAATTGTAGCAAATTAAAGGTGTCGCAGTATTCGGGCTCTTGCCTTTTGTTTCAATGATGATGCTACACGAAAGTCAACACGCGACAAAATTAGGAACAAACCGGCGGTCCTCTCAACATACGAATTAAAACTGTGGCAGGTATTCATTAGCGGCGTACTGTAAATTCACACATCGCATAGTATTCACCAACCTCGACGAATGCAATAGCGTAAGTAAATAATCCGCCGTCACAATGCTAATCAGTTATTATTTCGCATCAAACAACTCACAGTTTATGTGTATATTTCATCATGCATTTATCTATCGCGAACGAAACAATCCAACAAATTCTTGCACTGCGCTGCACTGGCACGTACTGTAGGTACGAGATTTTTATACGTTTTACGGGTACAATAGAGAGCGAGAGAGTATGTTTTATGTTGTTGCTGTTTTCCTCTTTTATCTAACAATCACAGAAAAATATCTGTTTAAACCCATGAGCATGATGTATGGTAGAAAATTATCGAACCGCTAGGGATAGGTTGCACGCATAGAAAGAAAAACCGAATGTGGAAAACAATGGAGGATGATTTTCATACGCTCGAGAAATAAATGGGTACACATCGCCTTTCTTTTTTTTTTACGCCAAAGCGGTTATTAGTAGCAGAAAAATGTAGCAAAGCACGGAAAATTGAAAATTTGGAATGGTGGGATATTGAAACAGAAAGAACAAAAGGCAAAATGTGAATAGAAAATTCACGCAATCGATAAAAGTAATCAAAGGCATTTACACCGAATTTGGGCACAACTTCTGAACGAAATGGGACACACGTAATATGCAAGAATCGCATGCAAGTTATAAAAACTTGTAATTAAAGTATTTCACGTACAAAAGCTCTAAAGAAATGACTGTTACACCTAGTTTACTATTTATCTGTATTTAAAATTAAATTTACCATTTTTCTAATTACGTATTGAAAATTAGCTCCCTTTTCTCAACTGCTCATGCTTATTTCAAACTAATATCGTCTGCAAGAGGATAGGAAATAATACTGAGAAGATGAAGGAGCTTTTTCCATTAACTCGCTCGAAGCTTTATTAAATTACTGGCACAACTCGTTCACTACAGTGAAAGGAAAGGAATCACAATTATTTTTCTTTCTTAGCTGCTGTCGCTTTATTAAAACTCACGAACGTGAAAATCCGTGAAAACCTATACAGACCGAAATGTCGTTTATTAGTATTATGCAGCTATCATCTTGTACGCCGAATAAAGGACAAAAACGAAATTTTGTTACATTTGACATTGTCATTACAATATCTCATAAGATTCATAAAAAGTTTTTTGTCAGTAATTGATCGCAATTTCGAACATATTAGATCTCATCAGCACAAAATTAAACAAAAATTGTAAATACACCTACGTGGGGGGAAGGTATATGCGATTTCGTGATAATTTGTCAAAAAGAGGTATTACACCCCTCGACAAAAATTTTCAGTCTCTCTCCAGTCTCTCAGAGTCTTTCAGCGTCTCTGAGAGCGTCTCTAACAGTCTCTCAGTTATTGCCTAGGTGTTTTTATGGATCTCTCACAGTCTCTGTATGAGATACTCGAACGATAAATTCAGAGATTCGAGTCTCTCACAGAGAGACTAAATGAATCATCATCATCATAAGGTCATCAGTCCTAAGACTGGTTGGACACGTACCTCCACTCTTTCCTATCCTGAACTAAATTTTGCATTTCTCTAAAACTAAAACAGCCCACATCCTTAACTATTTGCGAACAGTAATCTAATCTAGACCCACCTCTATTCCTCTTAACTCCTGCTTCTGCCTCTAATAAGTCTCTGACTAGACTTTCATGCCTGAGAAGGTGTCCTACCAACCTGTCTCACCTATTTTTTATTGACCTCTGTTCTCTTATTCTTTCCAATACCTCTTCATTTCTAACCTTTTCTACCCACGATATCCTCATCATCCGCCTATAACACCACATTTCGAACGCTTCTAACCTTTTCTTTTCCGCCGCGCCCACTGTCCATGTTTCGCACCCTTACAATGCCGTGCTCCAAACATACACCTTTAACAACCTTTTTCGAATTTCTAAATTAACCGTTCGCGAGCATAGAAGTGACTTCTTTTTGTTAAAGGCTACACGACCCTGCGCTATCCTCTGCTTTATATCCCTACTACTCCTTCCATCCTGACTTATCTGACTTCCTAGGTATCTAAAATCAGCCACTTCTTCTAATTTTTCGTCTCCTATCTTTATATTCGCCCTTCCCCTACTTTTTCTTCCCTTGCATACCAGTATTTTAGTTTAGAGACGCTAAACAGTTTTTTTGACAGTCTCTCGACAGTCTCTCTCACCGACACCAGAGAGACTCGATGAGAGACGGAGACTCGAGTCTCGCTTTCAGAGACTCTGAGAGACTGAACATTTTTATCTCGGGACATGCAAATATTTTTTTTTTTCAATTTTCAAATTCGTTGTTTTTTTAATTTACGTAACTACATTATTTTGGTGGTTGACAATGAAATGAAAAAGGCGACCGTAATTTTAGAAGATGACATGCAAAATAAATACGCTGTCGTAGTATAAAAGTTTTACGGTTTTAGCTGTCCTACATAACTAAGGCATGTCCCCAAGATATCTCTTGCGTACAAAAGTAAAGAACAAAACGTTTAACCTACACCAACACCTAGGGCAACCGTCTTTAATCTAAAAGTCTCGGAATTTACAGTCAACGAACTTCGACTTTATATCCAGAGTTCGAAAAAGTTTCGTTTAAGACACGGCCAGACTGTAACTAGAAATTCTTTACGATGAGGCACGGGATAAAAAAAGTTAAATTTATTCCGGGACCTTCCAAATTTCTTGGAAAGGACCTACATACAAATGAAAAAAAGAATTGTATAGGGATACAAAGAAATCCATTTATTTCCATTTTAACTACTCCCGGTTCCGTTTTTTCAGTTTTCAATGTACTCTTTTTCCAGGTAATACCTACCAGAAATACTTAGTTATTAGTTTTATATTCACCGAAACAAAATGCTTGAAACCTTGGAGGAAAAACATAATGTGGTTTCTCTTGGTTTATAGTTGAATACATAAAAAAACATTATCAAAGCTAATACTAATATAACTTAACTAAGTCGTAGTTTGCAACAAATTAACCCTATTCATCATTTCCGATTATATTGCGTAAATTACTGTCAGCTGCGACATGATGATGCTAAACAGTTCAAAGGAGTTAGCAAAGTACAGATGACACTCCTCTGCAAAATGTCACCAGCAATTGTTCTCATATCAGTTGTTTTTGTTTCAAATGTGTTCAATTTGCTGACACAAACGTGGCGGTCTAAATAAAGATACGCCATTCCATTCACTGCAAATTTCTAAGACAACTATACTTTCCATTAATTGAATTCGTTTCTAGCTACAGTGGACCCCCGATAATCCGGCCCTGGCTAATCCGGTACCCCCTGTAAACCGACATGGTTTATTATTTATTATGTAATGAATATTTTTTTTGACAATCTTCGCTAATGCATGATTGAACAAGTTATAACTTTTACACAACCACTACTATTGTGCTCGATGTGTAGAGTATTGTTTTGATTCAGATTGCTTAATTTGAATTTGACTACATGTGATGAAGATAGCGGTGCGGTCTAGCGTGTGTTCATTGTTTAGTGTTTATTCATTGTGTATTAGTTATTCGTACCTAGTAATGTCGTCACAAGCTCAGAAGCGAAAGCACAAAACACTGACAATTAAAGAAAAATGTGATATTTTAGACCGCCTAATTCGTAAGTCTTAGGCAGTACTCTATAATCCGACACTACCCTGCAAACTGATTGTCGGATTACCGGGGGTCCACTGTATTTGAAATTGACAAAAAATTAGAAACAAAAAAAAATATTTTGTATCTTCACCCAAAAGATAAATTTTACAACTTTACACATCCTGTTTTTTAATTAAACAGTCTAATTAAATAAATCTCATTTGTAACGTCAATTATTTAAAACAACTATAGCTTATTTGTGCTATTTATTGATCGACTTTGTTTTAGTTTCACGCACCAAATGTGCGTATGTAACTGAAAAGTAAAATAAATGACTGCCGTATATCATCTGGGCCAATATGTTTATAGAAAAAGTTTCTTTAGCGCGCGGCCGTGGCAATAAATATCCATCATTTATAGGCCGACGCGTGGCGTCGTGACCGCAACGGACGGACGCCGCGACGTTCGCGACGCCGTTTCCCTCTTTTTGAATCCAGATTTACGATTGCGTGACTTTACGCGCGAAGTTTTTACCGCTGCCGCGCCGTCGGTTTTGCAGTTAACATACGTATAACGAAACAGGGAACTATTTTCCGAACGAGAAAGAAACAACACACAAACGCGAGCGAGCGAACGAACGAGATGGGGAACGGTATGACGGAAACGGGGAGGGAGGTTATGGAGAGCGTTCCGACGCGTACCGTCGTAAGCTGTGAAATACGACGCATGCATTTTCGAGTCGTAAAAAACAAGGAAGAGATCGCAGACGGGGCCATTAATGAAAAGGATATTTATTGGCTATTTGTCTTATCTTATCCCAAACGTGACCTACGTACACAACATTTGCGAATGACGAGGAGCTTATGGGAAATATTGGAAATAGATAAATTGAATGTCATCCGAATTTTCGGATAAAATTGTGCTATCTTATGAAAATATTTGGCTTTACAAAAAATATTGTTGGATATGTTTATTGGTGTGGAATAAAAATTAAGATAACTTTATTAAAACTAGAAATTGCGTGCAAAAATGCGACCGTAGTATATTTACAACATTGTTTAGAAACAGACGAAAGCTCTACTTCGTGTCCCTAACCAATTCCTTCGTCGAATTTCTTCTTCCCTTGGCATTTCATTATTCCCCAATCCTTTCCACCCTTTTCGCAATCCGTCTCCTGTTTAATTGTATTTCTCAACCAGCCACCTGTCCCTTTAACTTATACCCACACTAGAACCCTTCTCGACATCACTGAAGCGAAATAATCGCTTTTCAACAGGACAGCCTAGAGTCCTTGAGGAATAATTCGAGAACATTTAATACTAGACACAGATAACTGTATTATGTTGACAACGAGGAAAAAAGACGATACGGAAGATACAACTACTGCTTAAAATCGTACCTGATAATCCTTCCGCTTAATTAATAAAATTGGTAAATGATAATGCCGCTAGCTTTTGGCGAAACATTTTAACTAATTAGACAAAAGTAACATCACAATTTTATTAAAAAAATCGGTTGTCTATAAGTCGGCTTACTGACGATAGTTGAACGTGACAACGTCATAAGAAAATACTGATGGAATGGTTTCATTTTTCAGAAGAAAATTTTAATTTTATTTGTTTGATAGGTATTTTGTATGGATATAGAGAAGGAGGTAACTGGAAATGTATTATTGTATAGCAGCTGTCCACGCGGACGCATCGCTCACTCAAGTAGGAGAGAGACAGATGTCGAACGCTGCCGAACGCGGAGGCCGATTGTGCCTCTTTGTCGCTCGTTCCGCGCTCTCGCTTGCACTTTAAGCCTTAAATGGAACGCCTCAGAACGAGGTAACGCCGCATGAGTCATGTTTTTTCGTGCGTGCAGCCGGGCTCCATCAAATTATAAGACGTTGTCACGTCAAAAAAGATTATATAGGTTTGGCTTTATAATGACATCTTCAAGACCGCAAGCGCATGTAAAGCTTAGTTAATGTAAATTCTCGTTTAATACCAACATAACCCCAACGAGGGTGGCTCAACAAGTTAGGCTTAGAGAAGATCGTTGTGCCATTCCTAAGCCATGCTTTATTGAGCCACGTACTCCTACTATTTGGAGAATTTATCATCATCAGTGGGATATTCAAGCAAAACTGTTATAGCTTACCCATCTACTCAGACTCCACCCTTTCCTATTCTGAGCCACGATTCTCACATTTCCCTAACACCGGAGCATCCTGCATCCTCAATACTTAGTTACTGTTTCTGCTTCTAATATGTCTCTAATAAATAATTAATTAATCCTTTATATCCCACAAGGTGTCTAATTATTCCATCTCTTTCCTGTTGACTTCCATATCGTCTTTCGCTCAGAAAATTCCAAGAAGCAATTTCATCAGATTTATTACAGCATTCCGAAAGGGTAAGACATCGAACTTTTCCAAAACAATTCCGCAAATACTAATTACAACATATATGTGTATACGTGCAATTACATTTACTGAAACGTAGTGTAATAAGTGGTTCCTATAAGGCGGAACGAACGGGATGAGATGGGAGTAACGAAGAGTTAACATTAAAGTCTACGCTAATTAATTCCCAACAAGATGGAAATGTGTTTAGCGTGATAAGCTCGTTCGAATGCGAAAGGCTTCGGAATCCCACTGGAAACACTTCGACTACGATGCGAGTGTATTTATTTGGGTGTAAGAAACAAGTTAGTAATGAGTTTAGGCATAGCAACAGCGTTCCGAAATAATCTGCGGGAAAACTGATTTAATTCCACATTGCGAAAGTGGCAACGTGTCATGCCACAGATTTCGATAAAAGCGGGAAACCCTTTAGGAAAAACCACCCTTTATGATCCCTTAAGAACCCGCCAATAGTCCCGACAACTTTTGAACGTCGCAATACGGATGACGCACTAAACAACCACATTAATAGGGTGATTTACCGACAATTATATTAAAATCAAAACATATACCCCTTTTTTTATGCCTCTCTACCCGAAAATCTACTTTAGGTATGTACATTCTCGATTTACTTGGTGTTTCTGTTTCGTTTTACAGAAACGACAAAAATGTTCTGTTACTTTCCAAAGACTTAGAAAACTGAATAAAGTGCAATAAATAATAGAAACCGAGCAAAAGGCGTCTCGTCTTCTTCTTGTGCATATTACACTGGCGATAAAGGTGTCCAATAAATTATTCCCGATCGTTCAGAGATGAAACCGGTTGCTGAGTTTCGAAGAAAGAAAAGTTGGAAAATTTTCCAAAGTTCGTCGGAACGACCGACGCCACTCTAACACCGATGAAGTTCATCAACGGGAAGGGGCGGAATTTCCAATTTCGTTCAAGATTTATGGGGTATGCGTGTACCAGTTTAAAGAGTGGGTGCTTACTATATATATAGGTGCCAAAGTGGAGAAAGCAAGAGAGCAGAAACTAGCAATAGTCGAATTAATTTTGCTCGCTGTGGAAATCTAGTTTTCGAACAGCAGACCGTCTTGAACCGGAATTCGCACTAAATTAATTACAGTCAAGGGGGTTACGTTACAACAGACGCAATGTCTTAACGACAATGCTCGCTACACTGCGACAAAGCCACTGCACAGATACACGACTTAATTTGTATTGCATGCACACGTTAGGGTGACCCGGATTTACGGATTTAATTTTCGATACTTCTATCGTAGTTCAGCTAGGACATTCAAATTTGAACTGAATGAAGATTTTACTGTACGTATTCAGGATAACGACTAAAAACTCATCTCGCAGGTTATTCAGGAAGTTGATCAGGTTGAAATCGAAACCTGGACAGTTAGTAGATGAAAATCGGGCGCGCATCAATAAGTGCGTTAATATCTAGTGTTACGATGTCGCAACAAGAAACTGCAAGTACAATGAGGATTGGATCTAAGGTTGCCTGATGGTCGGAATTTGGCGGGATTCTCCTGAATTTTTGTATGTTCTCCCAACTCCCGACAAAGTAAAAAATCTCCCGAAAAACAACTTCATTTTATAAAACAGTAATTTTAAGTTTCGAATTTTGATTTCAGTGAGAACTCCTTATATAAAAGTCTGTCCCAATTTTCACTAAAAAGGGAGACTTGGTTCTCATAGAATGAGCTTTTGGATCTAGTAGATCTTGAATATTTCTAATGACATCAATAATAATGAATTGTATAATGATTGTTGTTCTTTAAAAGAAACATTTAAATTAAATCACTAAATAAATATGCCCAATGACAAAATATGGGCACATTGTATTAGTAGACTCAATGAGGTAAAACAATTATGTATTTAGTGCTATGCTTTGATTTAATTTTGTTTCTCCTGACCAAAGTCTCAAAGTCCCGAAAAATTGTTTTCTTCTGCCGATGATAGTGTCATTCGATCTGGCAACCCTAATTGGATCGGATGTATTAAGAGAAATATGTAAGTGCATAAAAATTTTCTTTTGACTTTAACATAAATGTCCCTTTTTTCCCGGATACTCTCAATTTACGGTTGCACTCAAAAGCAACGTAACGACGCCTGCAATTACACTTTCTCGACACTTGAAGTCTATATTTTGATCTACTTTAAATTTGATTGATGGACCAGCGTCGTTTCAGTGGACGTACTACTTATACGATCTGATCCGAATCCGTCAGCTTCAATGATCAGCTTCGTGGACAACTAGCCTAAGCTGAAAATCTACGAAATTAGAGGCAGATTTTTCTTTAATATCGCATAATATAAGTAAGCCGGTAATTCACGTAAATATAAAACAAAAGGAAAAAGAAAATCAGACATGTTTTATATAAAGAAAACACGCTCGTCTACCTACTCTGATTAACCTTTGGATATTATGAATGGCAAACATAATAACGTCGATAAACATTTTTGGAACGTTTCCGAATTGCACATATTTTCACAGCTGCGATGCATTCGATTGCTTTGTGCGAATGCCAGGCAGTTATGGGTTGATAAATGGATTTACAAAGTCGGGAAAAAAAGCATTAAATAATATCTGCATCAGGATTACATCTTGCAATTTTGATTGATGGAAATTGTTATGTACCTACATTAATCTACGTTTCCTGTAGACAGTAACTTATTTGGAAAACCATCCATTCATGTCAGTAAGAAAATACCACAAATAGCACGGTAAACGCCATCTGTAGTACGATGCTACATTTTAGGATTACGTATGCTCCAACAAGGTCCATTTAAAAATATGGATATGTCCTGTCGGAGCTTCCTGCGACGCGCTGATGAGATCCAAAAAGATCGAAATCGCGATCCGCGTCTGGCAGTTTCGACAGAATACAGACCACTTCGAATTATTTTATTAGATTAAGGTAACGTGCCTATCACGTTGAGGTTAGCTACGCCGGGATTAGTTTCAGCAAGTACATATCCATATTTTTAAATGGACCTTGTTGGAGCATACGTAATCCTCAAATGTAGCATCGTACTACAGATGGCGCTCACCACGCCATTTGTGATATTTTCTAAAACGCGCTGTTAAGACAGCAGGTTGGTCTGTGTTCTGTCGGAGCTTCCTGCGACGCGCTGATGAGATCCAAAAAGATCGAAATCGCAATCCGCGACTGGCACTTTCGACAAAATACAGACCACTTCGAATTATTTTATTCATGTCAGTAAGAGACAAAAATTAATTATTTATCGGCCAAAAATGATATCCATTAAGCAACCGGGAAGAATTAGATGATTCGATCTAATAGTTTGTTGAAATTTAGTAGAATAAAAGAGCAGGTCGATAATAATTCGACTAATACGCTGCAAATTCTGATAAAATCAGTCAGTAATGAATTCATATTTATTTTCATTTAGAGGTAACGGATCGTAAGACAAAAAACTGCAAAGGCGTCAATTTTACAGGCCGTATATTTATTTTTTATGAACTAAACTGTCAGTTTGTAGTAGGAAACGAAACGAGGTGAAAAGCAGTTAATCGAATTCTTCGCTCGGTTCCTCAGCTACTTAAATTATCTCCACTATAAACTTCGTCCGTTTGCAATTTTGTTGCTTAATCGCGTTAAAGTATGTAAACGCAACTTACCCATAAATTAAACGGAACAGTCCTAGTAACTTCAAACTAATAAATATGTAAGCAACTTGGCACGATTCTCCGAATCGCTCACTCATTCACTCGCCCAGATACTCTCACTCACCAGTGGCGTAGCAGCGATTTGTACAGGGAGTTAAGATAAAAAAAATTGGAAAACCTCAAGTGCATATATTCGACATTGTAAATTATTAGGAGCTGACTACAGATTACGTAACGCTAGTTGGAAAAGGAAGGCCCAGACGGGCGTTATACTCCTATTACGTGGTGGAGGAAGGGGGAGAGACAATAGAATTTAGTTGAAATTGAATTGTTATTGGAAATTAAAAAAATCTACGCCACTGTCTCTAACTTCTGCGCGAATTGCAAACAAGCAAGAGCACGGAATTTGGTAAGTAATGAGATGAAACATAACTTTAACGCTTACAGTTCTCGAACGATATGTTTTGGAAATTATCGACGCGAGCTTAAAACACGAACTTAATGATAAATATAACGTTCGGAAATTAAATTAATACAAGAACGGCACGTACCATTATATCTACATTGACTTACAACATAAGAAAACACAAAATAATTTTCAAAATACGCGAAAAGGCACGTAATTTGATTTACATTTGAGAATTTAATCAATGGACTGTAAAAAGCATCGGAAAAAATACAGTTTTCGCACAAACGCTTACAATAACAGAGTATTTAACGAACATTAAACCAAAATAACAAACAGTGCCTCGCCAAAAAGCAATCTTGATAACGTCAAGCATTTGTTAAAATTCATTTACCCTCTTCTAAATTTAACATTCAATTTTAAATTTTCACAGCCCTGAATATGGGACAAATACATATGCACTGTTCGTTTCAAGAAGTTAGAGATATGCCCCTTCCCTTTATTAGGATGCGCCGTAGCATAATTCGAAATTCAATCATATGTGTCTGCGGAGCTCATTCCTCCACCGATCATCGAACGAGAACTAGACAAAAGTGTACAGTACCATTTGCAAAATTATTTAAACTGCCTCGTTAAAATTTAAGAAAATGCTTTATTTAAAAGCATATTTAGCCAAAAATAATAAGTAAATTAGCTTAACGATCTGCACACCTACTAAACTTTTGCTTTGTTTTCTATTGTTAATTTATATACATTTTTGTTTTGAGAAATTGCTAAACATTTTCGTGTAGTACTGTACAGTTCTAGCCGATCTCCTAAGACCGCCCATCGAGAGGTCTGCTCGTTCAAGCTTGTTCCAACTATTTCTGTCTTGCTCACGCCTAGTGTGTATTCTTTCTATCTTCGCGCAGATTTCTTCAAGGTCACAATTCTAACAAATTGAAATAGACTGTACATATACGTTAGACTAAGGTGCCGAATAAGGACGAATGGTGATTATTTTGGCATCAGTTCAGGCAAAATCTAGCAGATCGCCATCTGTTTAAAACTTTAATTCTTTGTCTTTGATGTTTAAAATAATATGTCGGAAAGGGGAAAGCACATTACCTAAATATAACATTTTCAAATTCAACATCTTGTGAAAGAAAATTATTCGTTATTGAAAATGTAACGTAGGAGATCAAAAAGTAACGAAGGCCTCATCATTCTAAGTCCATGTTAAAAACGGCACACTTGAGATGTCCCGACATCAAGAAATTGGGTAAATGGCTTGAAAATTTTTGATGTCTACAAATATTGTCACCACGATACCATATTACTCGCACCATATATCGCGTTGATGAAAAAAATACGAGAGTGTTATATTATCTTATAAGTAAGTAATTTCCTAAATATTTGATGGGTATAGGCGATGGCAGAAGCTGCCAGAAATAATACGAAAAAAATCATTTAAAACCATTAGTATAACGGTTTCATAGCCAATAAAAGCAGTTACGTCTAATGCGATCCCGACATCTAATTATGTTTTTATAATTCGTTTTCTTCTTGACATAACATGCTCGTTGGCTAATTGTCAAAAAACGGTCACTTCAAATGCCAAAAAGTAGGTACAGTACAAAAAAACTTTTAATTAACCAATAAAAAAAAAATCATCAATTATAATGTAAAAAGAGAATTCAATTGATTCAAATAAAGCACTTCAACCCTTTTCAGTAGAAAAAAAAGACATACTTAACAATAAATAATAAAAAAGTCCAGATGCAATATAGAAGTGTATGTAACGAGGTGTATATTGGGCAAATAGCGAGATCATTTAACCAACGGAACAATGAACACAACAAAGGTTTTAAAACTTTCAGTAAATAAAGAAAAGTAATATTCCTTTATTCCTTTAATTTATCAAAGTGAGGTAATGGTCTAGATGATGGCCCCCACCCCTTTCGGGGAGGGGATCGAAAAAGGAGGTCTCCCCCACCACTGTACCATAAAAAGTTCGTGGCGGTCTCACCCCCATAAAAAGCTATAGGGGTTCAAAGTTAATAAATATGCCAATTTTTATACATTTCTAGGCATGTAAATATTTATATAGTCATTCTTAAACAATATTCAAAGGTAAAACTAATGGAAANATTGGTTTATCAAGAGGGTAGGTTAGGTTAGGTTAGGTTAGGTTAGGTTATCGGGTTTTGTTTAAGTGACCACCCCCTTTCGATCCCCCACCTCGACCCGTTTGAAAATAATTTTTTTATTGAATTTTATTTGAATTATAGTGTATGAAAATTGTCAAAATAATCAACTTTCAACCCCCATAACTTTTTATGGGGGTAAGACCACCGCAAATTTTTTATTGGGTTTTACTCAGGTGACCACCCTCTTTCGATTCCCCCTACCCCCACCCCATCTAACCCCCATAACTTTTTATGGGGGTGAGACCGCCACAAACTTGTTATGGTACAGTGGTGGGGGAGACCTCCTCTTTCGATCCCACCCCCAAGGGTGGGGGCCATCATCTAGACATTTACACAAAGTGAAACCACTGATGTTTATTCTTTATTAAATTCGTATTATTTTTATATTTCACGTTAAGAAGCCATCATAAGTCGAAACAGTTGTTGTAATTATTAACAGGTATACAAATTTGTTTTCAATTTCGTACATTCTTCACTCTGTTATTAGAAAATCCGTAGAAATGCACGTTTATGTTGGTACGTTTTGGCGCAGTAGAGGCCCTGCAGAGAACATTTTATTTCCGAGCTGCAGCAAGTCGTTACGTAAAACAGGCCATCTTCAGTACGCTTACATACCTTTGTATGTACGTGTGGATGTATACCTGGAAGACTATATATATCGGCTTTATTTCTTCATGCATTAAATGCTACCGCAATAAATCTGTTCTATCGAAATCGTATTTACATAAGTCGGCCGCGGGTATTCCCCCGCCTACTCGTACTACTACAGAACACGACTCTCCGGCAAAAAGGTCGAAATGCAAAATCAATGTTGCATGCAGTTGTATCTTACCACCACTACACCGAAACAAAACTCACCCCCCGGAGGGTGACCGGCTGACCGCATTCGTGCTAACTAAACCTTCGTGTTGCTGCTGTTTCGATTATTACTAACACTTACAAATTTACAATAGATTAATTGAAAGTTTTGAAGTTGGTGAAAAATTCAAAAATATTATTTGTTTTTTAAACAACGAATGTAACAGAGCCCGAATTAGTTCTATTTTTGAACATGTTCTTCAATAACCCCTAACTAGTTTTAGAGATACGTTGATTGTGCTGATTTGTACATAATGTTTCACAGAATATTGTTAAAAATTAATAATCCGCACTGCCAGACACTTCCAGTCGGTGGTAGTTTCCGCCAGACGCGTCAAACTTCGCAAATACTAATCATAATTTTACTCAGGGAACTGTTACAGTAGCAGCCAAGCATCCCTCAGATACAATTAATATGTCGCTGTGTTTTTACACAGATGGATGGACGCCAGTTGGTTTTAAATTGAAAACAATGGCAGACGAACAAATAAAAAATTGGTGGACAAATGATAAGGAAATGGAATGTGTAGATCAAAGAATCCTTAGTAAAAGAGACAAGCGGATTCTTAATTTCCTGTCAATTATTGTCTTTGAAAGAGATTCCGTAAAAATGACAATTCATTCTTTCACCAATGCAGAAATGCGAGTTTGCGGTTAGCAGAAAAAAGGCAGATCTTAGGATAAAAAGGGTCAA
Source organism: Agrilus planipennis (assembly GCF_000699045.2). Taxonomy (NCBI): domain Eukaryota; kingdom Metazoa; phylum Arthropoda; class Insecta; order Coleoptera; family Buprestidae; genus Agrilus; species Agrilus planipennis. The sequence continues at coordinate 787,179 of NW_020438915.1, read as the reverse complement.
AAGCAAAGTGAGGTTCGTAACCTCCCTGTGGTGGTGTTATATGTGGTATAACGATAAACTATTGACAAGCCAGCAGAGTTCGTATATTTCCTTTGGCACCGAGCTGGCTAAATCTGCCAACAACTACATAAATCTTATTGTTTGGTTCGTTTTTACAAATAACGTTTTCCGTTCTTCATGCTTTTGCTTTCACCACAACCTTAATAATATCCTAACTACACTAGAGGAACTACGTTATTATGTGAAACACCCTTCACACTAATAGATATAATTAATTGAACCATAAGAAAAATCCCTGGAATAACATTGATAGAATGAGGTATATACATGTACACTAATAATTTTCTTTTTGTACAAGAACGAATTTTCTCTTTTTCAATTTTCTTTTTCAAATTGCGGAGTTATTATTGAGCAAAAGAAACTGTATATGGTACTTTCAATCATCGTAAAAAATGAATGCAGATAATAAAAATACAAATTATGTTTTTCACCTGAAAAAAAAAACAAAGCCGTTCCAATTCTTTCATTTGACTTTTGTATGAATTCAGGGAGCTTTTTGTATAAAATCAACAATACGTAAATATCTCCCTTAGCACAATTAATCTAAATTAACTTCTAATCACAACACAAAACTGTGAATAAATGGCAAAACAAAAAAAAAAAAGAAGAATCCTAACAAAGAAACATTCAACAAAATTACGTTGAACAGAAGCTCTCGAGAAGGAATTGCCCCATTTTTTTTGAAACACAAAACAACAGGCACAAAGCAAATGCTAAAATAATGAGCAATTATCGTAAATACTCAGTTCTAAAAGCTTTTTGTCTTATTCTTAAGGATCTGTACTAAAATACCTAGCAACCCACGAGAATTACGCATGAGGGTTGCAACATAAACTTCGCCTTTTTTAGGGGCAAGATATATTAATTGAAAGTATTTACATTCGTATGTCTAACTAGCAATTTTGTGGAAACACAAAATTAAAATTCATATTATATAAAACTTACGTACGTTTTGGTTGAGCATCGTTTCAGTGAACGTACTACTTATGATCTTGTCCGGATAAGTCAGCTTCAATGATCGGTTTCGTGAACAACTGGCCTAAACTGAAAATCTACGAATTCTAATCAGACCAATCCTCTATGGAGCTGAAACGTTGATTTTGGACAGAGATACAGGAAAAAACTAACAAAATCATTCGAAAAAACTAATTGAGGAACACACATGGAAGATAAAGAACCGAAAACTTTCCAAATAAGACACACACTGGCGGAAAATAGAAGCTCTAGGACCACACCATCTAAAGGGATGAATGAAATCAAGTACCTAATATATCGAATAAGGGCAGAGAACCCGACAGGAAGACCTTTAAGAAGCACGCCAAAAAAAGACTGGAATGAACAAGTTAAAAAACACTAACAGTTTTCTGGAATCGCAAAATCAAACTTAATCTTAGAATCATAAAACATGTGTATTTTATTATCTACGAGGGTGGATTGATAAGTTTCCGGCCTGACCAAGAAAAACAAGGTTTTTAAAAATTTTTTTTTTTTATTTCTCAACATAATCTCCTCCAAGGCTGATACATTTCTCATAGCGGTGTTCCAGTCTATTAATGCCATCTCTATAGACTGATTCGTCAAGCTCCTCAAAATAACCATTTACAGCTTCGATTACTTCTTCATTGTCCGCAAATCTCTTACCGCCAAGCCATTTTTTGAGATTAGGGAACAGAAAATAGTCACTCGGGGCTAGGTCTGGAGAGTAAGGAGGGTGCGGCATCAATTCAAACTTTAGATCGTTGATTTTAGCCGTCGCAACGATTGACGTGTGCGCTGGTGCGTTATCGTGATGAAACAAGATTTTTTTCTTCGCCAGATGAGGTCGTTTAATTTTCACCTCGTGGCTCAAACGTTGCAATAAGTCTGCGTAGTATTGACCAGTGATAGTATTACCCTTTGCAAGGTAATCAATGTATATAATACCTCTTGCATCCCAAAAAACAGTAGCCATAACCTTGTTCGCCGAAAAAATTGTTTTTGCCTTCTTTGGAGTTGGTTCCCCTGGTCCAATCCACTGTTTAGACTGTTCTTTGGTTTCAGGAGTGTAGTGGTGGACCCACGTTTCGTCAACGGTTACGAATCGACGCAAAAATTCGCTTGGATTACGCTTATACAATGACAAATTTGCGGTAGAAACGTTTTTCCGAATCAATTTTTGGTCGACTGTTAGCAAACGCGGCACCCATCTTGCACAGAGCTTTTCCATATGCAAATGTTGGTGCAAAATATGTTGCACACGTTCATATGACATCTTACAGGTCTCAGCTATCTCACGCACTTTCAATCTGCGGTCTCCCAGCACTATTTGATGAATTTTTTCGATCATATCTGGAGTTGTGACCTCAACGGGGCGTCCTGAGCGAGGCCCATCAGAGGTGCTCACACGACCCTTTTTAAACTCGGAAACCCACTGCTTAACGGTTGAATATGACGGGGAGGATGTCCCCAGTGTTGAGTCCATCTCTTTTTTAATTTCCTTCGGCGTTAACCCCTTCAAATAAAAGTATTTGATGACAGCACGATTTTCCTGCTTTTCCATTTTTACGAAAACCACAGAGGCGTCTTGTTCAGCGTGCTGTCAAACCTACACTAGCAAGGAGATCGGGCTGAAACTATAGCTACAAGCTATCCAAGGATGGTACTATAGAATGTCACCTCAAGGTAGGCCTAGTGGCGTCATCTCTTGGTTAGGCCGGAAACTTATCAATCCACCCTCGTATACCTGCCAAAATGGTCAGTACAAAAATGTTAATTCCAATTAGTCAATTCATTAATTGCATACTGGTTAGGTTACGTTATATTACCTTGGTTATTTAGTTCGACCACTTACCCCAATAGAGATTAAAAATACATTCAGTAAAATACAAGCCAAATAGAAACAAGCAGTGAATAAGATAAACTTCTAGAAATAGCACAGATGCGATTCAGTAAAAACAAATTGAGTTTGGAAGAAAACCTCGAGAGAACAGATGAGAATAAGAATATATAGATAAGTGATAAAAGAAAGAGGTTGTCTACCTCGTTGAAAAGAAAGACGTTTCGAGAGGCAGCTACTAAATTTCTAAAAATAGCCCCCATTTTATTTCCACTAGATCAATCTTTAATGCCATACATACTTGACACAAACAGAAGTGAAATAGAACTAAATGTTTTAGTTGTGGACAGTTTTCTACCCACATTGACATATGGACCTCGCATTTGATACGAGAAAGCTCGAACTTTTTCGCGCAAAATTTCATAAAAACAAATGTATTTTTATTGACTATCAAAATATGTGATTAAATAGATACTTTGATTTACAAAAGTTTTGTATTCTGCAAATCCGTAGCTCTTGTTCTGTACGCTAAAAATCTTGAATGACATCAACCGATTTAATCCAATGATTTTAAACCATTCGCCAGTAAAACTATGCACAAATTATGGATGTAAAAGTCTAGGGTCGCACTAATAAAATTGCTGAACGTTCCGGAATTCACGTTGCGGAAAATGGTCGTTTCAGAAAAGAATGATCCGAAGGACCTAGCGGTCGCCCCATTTGCATAGTTATTGTCTTGCAGGTGCATTTGCACATGAGATGGCCAATTTTCTAATGAATATGCATTCAAAACGATTAAATCCCAACGAAGCGAAAGAATCGCGTTCAGCGGAAAAAAGTGCGACAAGATTGTCCACCTCGTCAAAGCAAAAACGAACAGTATCGTCACTACCCCTGGTGACTCCAATATTTAACATGCGACGATAAATATTTTATCGTTCGCGAATTCGCACTGCATACATTGAAAAAATTATTGCTCAAGAAGACACCGTATCAATCAATTCAATTCCAATTTAATTCAGAATCAAATAAGTCGTAACGAGATGAATTTGGACTTAGATGGTGGACTTTGTGTGTTAAGAAATAAATACTTTCTTAATACTTGTATTACGGCAAAAATACAATAATATTGTAAAAAATAAACTCAATTTTGTCGCTCTAGAATCTAAAATTGTTTTTGAACGAACCACTTGGAGTATATGTATTAGTTATTCAAGGACGATCGTCCGCAGTTGAAAATCAGGTATTCAGCAGAAAGGGTTCAATCTTTCCACTGTCACATTTTCCATACACACGGAACCTTAATATAAGCTGGACAAATCATCGTTGCTTTTCAGGTATTCTCTCGTAGTGCCAAAAGAAAGATGACCGTCAAGTTAGAAAGGATTGCGTCGCGACCGAGTGCACGCGACAACGACAGAATTCGAGGCACGTTTTCGCAAAGAACGAGTCCTTACATATACAGTACACACACACATACAAAAACGAACCTTTATACAATAGATACGTAAGTCGAGGGTGATGTATATGGGCGAAACATTCCCTGAATATCGTTTCCAGTACGGTCGCCTTACAATAATGAATTTGCCATCACATCATCCAGCCGATTCCTTTTTCACGAGCGAATCAACTCGATGGTACCAATCGAAAAGCCGTCTTCGGGAAGATAACAGATTACTCGACTAAAATGGGAATACGAAATGGTTCGATAGTTGAATAGTAAATAAATAGAGCCGCTCCACAATGGTGAAAAATCAGTACATATTTGCGGAAATGAATGCAATGGTATTCTATTATTGTACCCATGTAGTTCCAATTTTCGATACAAATACCTATTTCTATTTTCATTGCCTTACCCTAAAAAGTAGCATCTATTTCTATTTTATTGTTTTCTAAATTTGTATCCTATTTTGACAATATTAATCCAAGATTAGATATCACAAACATCTAAAAATTGTTCGTCACAAAACCGAGAAAAAAACAACACAAAATCGAGAAAACAAATAAAATATCCTACTAACAAATACAGTTGCCCGGTGTCCACATTCACTTACTATCTAACTGGAAGGAGAATGTAGAATGTGTCCTTGATGATATTCGTCAGTCCTGTCCAGATTTTTAATATATTTATCGAAATCAATTTTCGAAACCAATCTACCAATGTAATTATAGAACCTTCCTATCTTGTTTGGAAAGCAATAGTATTTTAAAAAATACATTTTAATTTTTTAACCAATCCAATCCTAATACCAAAATGTATAAATAATTACTTTCAAAGCAATAATATATTCCAAACAGGTATCTGTCAATAAACTTAATTAAGGTAATGAGCAGGAAAAGAAGTAATTAAAAATGTCTTAGAGTCGCTGCCACCGCGAGGAAAAAGAATAAAATAAAACGAGAGACTTTACGAACTACTGCATTAGAACGGAAATGTCTGTTTTATGGTTGGAGGAAGGTAGAGAAGACTTCGAGTAACTGCTTAATTGAAGCCGTTTCGAATTTAACGGGATTGAATTCTGCGATTCTTCTTCCTCCGTCTCCTCGACCAACCAAGAGAAGAGTTTACAATTTAATAACGAAAATGAAACTTCGAGTTTAAATTATTGTTTTATTGAAAGCGCACACGATAAAAGTATCGCTACCTTTGTCGTCGAGTTGTTTATATTGTCCAGACACAGATTTTGTTGAGACATTATGATAACTTCCAACTGATTTTAATAGCACATTTTTATTACCAAAAGATATACATCACGATGATTGTGAAAACATTGTAATTGTTAATAACTCTAGAATCATTTAACCGGAGGCATTTGATGCATTTCAGGCATGAAGGTCTAGTCAGAGACATATTAGAGGCAGAAACAGGAGTTAGAAGGGGTAGAGGTAGACCTAGATTAGATTACTGTTCGCAAATAGTTAAGGATGTAGGATGTTCTAGTTTTAGGGAAATGCGAAGTTTAGCTCAGGATAGGAAAGAGTGGAGGTACGTGTCCAACCAGTCTTAGGACTGACGACCTTATGATGATGATGATGATTTGATAATTTACTTTTTTTGTATGTACGGCGATTTTCTTAACAAAAACATACCACCAGTGTTTTTGAATAAAGCAAAATGTAAATATAACGAAATGGCTCATTTCCAGTGTTAATAAGGAGTAAGTACTGAATGCCAAAATGTTGTTGCAAGCTGCCTCTATAAATATAGTAAACGTATCAAAACGAACGGTTCACGATACTTGTTTCCATTAATTATCTCGGCAGAATCTATTAAGTAGATGATACTTTCCAATTAGAATATGAATGCAATGGAAAAATGTCTCGTTGCAATCAATGCCAGCAGGTCTCAAAATATTTGCCTGAATTGGTTCATTAAAATGAAAAGTTCATCAATAAGATACTTCAGAAAACGCAAATGAGGATGAAATTTCTGATTAAACTCGGTTTTTCACTGTCGTTAAAAATCAAACGATAGTTATAAAAAGATCTGTGTAAAGAAATGTAATTTTTATACTTAGTCTCACAAAATTATGTTGTCTTTATAGCACTGCCACTGACAAGTGAAAAAGTTTTTAGCAAAAATGGTCAAATTTTCAATGTATTTTAATGTCTATGAAATACCTTTTTATTGTTCTGTATTTGTAATAAAAAGGGTACATTACGTATACAAAATATTAATATTATTACATTTCATTTTTTCTTTGGAAATTGTTGGCACTCCTCAAAAATTACATCTTAAATTGGTATAGTAGTGAAAATCGTCAAATTTTGAAACAAAAAAGTGTATCAATTTGCTTCAATCTTTTTTATCTTCTAATATGATTGTGAAAATCAAAATGATGACAAAGTTGGAAACCAAATGATACTATTGACAACCAAAATGAACTAAGTGTCTAGGTAAATATTATATTATGTACCTTTCAGATCTCGTTTCAACCTTCATAAGCAGAATAATCAGAAATTCAACTTCAGTTAGAGAACACGAATGTCAACTAAAATACACTACCGAAATTGAGGTCAAAACATATGAAACCTGTAAAAAGCAGGACGAAATAAAACAAATAAATAAGTATTCGATGTTTTCAATCAATTTTCTAATGGGAACTCTAGACAAAAATTTTCAGTCTCTCAGAATCTTTCAGCGTCTCTAAGAGCGTTTCTCACGGTCTTTCACAGTCTCTCAGTTATTGCCTAGGTGTTTTTATGGACCTCTCACAGTCTCTGTATGAGAGACTTGAACGATAAAATTGATAATTCAGAGATTCGAGTCTCTCACAGAGAGACTGAACCAAAAAAATGAGAGACTAGAGTCTCTCGTAGAAAGACTGGGATCTCTGAAATATGTTGAACATTTTTCTTTAACCATGTCTATCGAGACACCATTTACCGAGAGATTCGAGTCTCTCGTTCAGAGACGCTACACAGTTTTTTTGACAGTCTCTCTCAGCGAGACCAGAGAGGCTGAACGTTTTCATCTCGGGAAACTAGAAGAAAAACATAGCCGAGTTCATTCTACACATTTTCTCAGATTTTGGTTCACATCGCGACTAGTTATGAGTGCCTTCCATCTAGAAAAGGTAAGGTTTGGTTGGGTGAATATTTTTACTCTCCCCCCACTCCCCCCTTTCCCTTCTCCAGCTTGTGCTTGTACAAAAATATTGGCTCAGTTGATGGTTTATATTTCAATTTTTTGTAGACATAAGACATTTAAAAATATTTAATAACAAACGGCTATTTATAATTAAACCCAAGAGTTCCTGAGCAAATAACTTCAATGAAATAAGATCTCGAAATGTAATTACACAATCTTTGCTTTGAAAATTTGGAAAACCTTTTAAAAGCAAGATTCTTGAAGTTAATACCTTGATGATAAAACAGGATACGTACTTTGTGAGAGAGCTTTTGGAATGTGAAAAACATGTCAACATGTCAACACTGAATCTGAGCAAATATATTTAAAAATTAGAAGAATTTTCCTTTGACGGACATATTTTACCATGAATATTTTCATCGTTTTAGAAAATGTTACTTACCGGTTTTAAAAAACTTATAATGGGAACATGACATAGTTTCTTTTTTAGTTAACAAATGTAAAAACTAACGACCCTTATATCAATGCAATCCAATGTAGGATCTCGTTTTTTTCCCCGAAGGATTTTCTTTTTTATGGACGAAATATAATATCAGCAGTACGATTTTTTATGGATCGTCAAGTTTATTACTAGATTAAAAATCTATTGTTTCATAAAAGAAAAACATGGTAAACAAGATAAAGTTTTATAGAAATTTCCCATCTAAAAATAAATAATTAAACGAACGGGGGCCCAATTTCAGCCCCAAACAAGTGATTTATCTACGAAAGGTGACCTACATATCTTTATTTCAAAAACTAATCTACAATTTTGAACTATATGTTACTTTTTCTTTAAAATTAATGAATTAAAGAAATGAAGAGTTTGTCAAGGATATCATTTCTTTGAACTGAAAAACATAAGCTATAGCATATGCGTTTTTATTATTTAGAAAATTATTTCAAAATCGTTCGGTATATATAAATTTAGCTATTATACAAAACGCATCTTTCATTTTAAAACAAAAACTAAGAGTTATTTGTATAAATGCGCATGAAGAACTATACGACAAAAAAAGACAAGAACAAAAGAAATACAAAGCTGCCACGATACAGCTTCATAATCATTTCTTTATTTGTCTCTAAAATGAAGACATATGGGAAGACAATTTGCTGTAACAGTTGTTGCGAACACTTTTTTCTACCATTGCAAAAGACAACGTGTCGTAGCAGATTTCGGTTGTTTTTCTTTGTACTGTCTTATATTTACATAAATCATATAAGATTATAAATAAAATATAATATTCATGCAGTGTAGCATCTGACAACCTTAATTTGATTTTTTTTTAGTTTTCGTTATGAAACAGAAAACAAGGCGTCATAAATTAACGTGAATGATTTATGAAATGCCATGTGTTTATATTATACGAATGCAACACGCAAATTTAAAACATAACGTTCACATTTACGACGGTTTAAAGTCCATAATTAACGCTTTTATTTCAGTATGTACGGTACGTACAACTGCATAATACCAAGGTTCCCTACCAAGAAAATCAAGCCATGAAGATATTTTGGCAATTACTTTTATTGCCCTACACATAGGTAAAATATGAATTATTTTATTGCATGTAATAATAATAGAACAAATGATTTTGTTTGTACTGTTTAGACAAAGGTTTGTGAATAAGTAATAAGTTACATACATAAATCAAACTAATAGAAATTTAACACTGCAGTGATGATTTAAGATCTACATTCCAATTTTATCATATTTATAGCACTATTTTTCGGACCGAACAAGGCAAAAGACACACAAATTAAAAACACCCGGGCATGCACGATAAACGTTGTAATTGAAGTCCCTCATGTGTCTTTGACTTGGCGTATTCTGCGAGTTCAATTCTTAGACATTTCTACCAGAAAAGTTAGGATATTAGAAGACACCGTTAGTGTATCATCATCATCATAAGGTCGTCAGTCCTAAGACTGGTTGGACACGTACCTCCACTCTTTCCTATCCTGAGCTAAACTTCGCATTTCCCTAAAACTAGAGCAGCCCACATCCTTAACTATTTGCGAACAGTAATCTAATCTAGGTCTACCTCTACCCCTCCTAACTCCTGTTTCTGCCTCTAATATGTCTCTGACTAGACCTTCATGCCTGTGAAGGTGTCCCACCAACCTATCTCGCCTATTTTTTATTGACTTCCATAGAGTCCTCAGTTCTCCTATTCTTTCCAATACCTCTTCATTTCTAACCCTCTCCTTCCATGGTATTTCTAACTTTTTCTACCCACGTTATCCTCATATTAGTTATATTTTATTATATTGTTAGTGTATACAATAAAATTAATATAGCTCCATACGAAATACATACATCACATAATCGTAATAAATATCATGTGAAAAGAAAACAAATAAACGTCACTGTAACTAGAAATTGTTCAAAGATCCGAGAAAAAGCAATAAAGGATGTGTACAGCAGTGTAACGAATTAGAGAAATTAAGATAAACTGCAAAAGGTAATGTTGGGAGTTGTTTGCTGATAACCGGTCGGATTCTCCAATTTTCGCGACGCGATCTTAACAGCGGTCCAGTAAATTAAGTCGAACGTGTTCGGAAAATCGAGTCGCTAATGCTCGATTCGAGTCACGAGAATCAACCAACTTTTTAGAAGTAAAACTGCCAACGTTAACGAAAATTGTACAAATTCCGTTCATGAGCCAGGAGTATCTAATACCTAACCCTCTTATACGATCGGAAAAAAATATCGGACATTCGAAAAAGTAAATTCGTGATTTGGTATCGGTAAATTATTATAATACAAAACTGAAAAGAAATGGTGAATCAAACTTCTGAAATTACAACTACGGTACAGCAATGTTAAGTTAAAAACAATTAATACCTTATTAGAATGTGCTAGTTAAAAGATAGTAAGTAAAGTAAACTGGTGCAGTTGAGATGAAAATCGAATATACGTAACACGCGGAAATTCAAAATTAGCGATATTTTTTGAACGGACCCCGTACACATTCGGAAGTTTTACCATTATATTTAATCCAATTAATGGTTTAATAAGTGATTTTAAAGATTAATAACTGGTAAAAGTCATTCTATTATGTTTCCATAATGATAAAAATATTTACCTATGTAGCAACAGATTGTTTGACCTGCGCAATATTAGGTTTAAAGCCATTATTTCAGAATTAAATCCATAATTTTTTTTATTGCGTTCACTTGGTATGATTCAACCGTAATTTCCCTTTGAAGTTACTATGTACTTATATGCGAATAAATGATAAACAGGGATCAACTTTTGTTCTTAAACAAGCTTTATGTCGAAATGACTTTTGACGATGTTGCCTGCGCGTCACGAACATGATGCGAAAACGAGACAAACAACAACGGTATCGTCGACGAGCATTTTGTTGAGGAAAAGTTTTCCTTTTGTAGCTTAATGTCATCATCCGACATTTGACGATCGGGACACTGTTTGCTCACGTTCGATATTTGATGGAAGTAAATGCCATGTCCTTAATAGAATTTAAATCACTTAATCGAATAGAAAATTGTCTTATTCCATTATTCTTCAATAACCAAATAACCTACCCTTAACTTTATTCAACGGTTGCGAGGAAAATGTCAATTCATCATTATAAGGTAGTCAGTCCTAAGACGGGTTGGACACACTCCTCTACTCTATTTCCTATACTGAGCTAAACTTTGTATTTCCCTAAAACTAAAACAACCCACATCCTTAACCATTTGCGAACAGTAATCTAATCTAGGTCTACCTTTCCTTCTTTTAACTCCTGTTTCTGACTCTAATATCTCTGAGTAGACCATCATGCCTGAGAAGATGTCCTACCAACCTATCTCGCCTACTTTTTATCGACTTGTATAAAGTCCTCCGTTCCTCTATTCTTTCTAATACCTCTTCATTTCTAACCTTCTTTATCCACGGTATACTTATCATTAGCCGATAACACCACATTTCGAACGCTTCTAACCTTATGTTTTCCGCCGGGCTTACCGTCCATGTTTTGCATCCGTACAGTGCCGCGCTCCAAACATACACCTTTAAGATTTTTTTTCGAATTTCTAAATTAATCGTTCGCAAGCATATAAGTGACTTTCTTTTACTGAAAGCGACTCGACCCTGCGCTATCCTCTGCTTTATATTCCTACTACTCCTTCCATCCTGGCTTACCTGACTTTCTAGATATCTAAAATCACCCACTTCTTCTAATGTTTCGTCTCCTACTTTTTCCTCCCTTTCATACAATACTGGTTTGTCAATACCGCTTCCAGTTTATCTCTCTCTAGCTATCTCTCCTTGCTAAATGCTAATGCTGCTATATCATCCGCAAATCTAAGCATACTAATCTTTTGTCCCTCTATATCTATCCCTACAGTTGTACTGTCTTTAGTGCATTCCTGTCTGACTCCCTTTGGAATACTTACTTCTCTACGTTGCTATTGCAAGTCTATAACTGCCTGTTGCTCTATATACAAACTAACTATCACTCTTCAATTTTTGTAACTCATCCCTACATTTTTAAGTATATTTAACATCTTGTCCCATTTAATATTATCAAAAGCTTTTTCTAAATTTACAAATCCTATGTACGCGCTCTTTCTTTTTACTAGGTACTGTATAAAATTAAACTGCTTGCTTGATTCAAAAAACAACCCACGGGAATATAAGATATATTTTTACCAACAAGCAAGAAAAGAAATAAGCTTCTTTAAAATTATTTCCTTCAGTTTTCTGCGATTTTTAAAGTATTTGGGAAATGACGTCTGTCAGAAGTTGTTGCATCAAGAAAAAAAAAACAACTCAACAACTGAGATATATTTTCCAACCCTTGTTTTAAATTTTTATGTACCTACCTACAAATTAACGGAACTGACTTTAGAGACGAAACCCATCAAGAGACACATTCATATTTACATCCACAACCTGCTGATCATAACTAATTTAAATTTTATGCGATGTTCAGTTATACACACGTATATTACGTCGGTGGCGTTTGTTTAATTCATCCACAATTAACTGGGCCCTTTATGAACAATGTTTACCCCACAAACTAACTTCATAATTTCTATGGCCGAAACTTTACCAACTATAACCATAACAAGTTTAATGTATGGTATTATACACTCCCCGGGGATGAATATGTTGGCAAGGGGGTGCAGCGGGGCATATTTCTCATATAACGTCAAAATTGACATTGGTAAATAAATGCATGTACAGGATGCAAGGAACCATTGAACAATTTCAAAAACAACTTTTTTATGTTAAATTAAAAAAGTCACAATAATTTTATCTAACGATTTGTTTCGCTAGAAGCCAAAATAACAGCGTATATAAGCCGTAAAGGAATATTTACTTGCTGTACGAAAATTAATATTAATGAGACAAACAAAAGCTTTAGGGTCTGAGAAAATAAGCCATTAATAAAAAAAAGCACAGTCACTTACATTACAATCCAAATTGGATTAATTTTGTTCCCAGCAAACGAAGTTATATTTACCTGAAACAAAAAGGAGTTTATTGAACTCGTTTAAATGGAAAGTAAAGAAGCTACAATACTCAATAACTCAATCAAGAAAACCAGAAGGTTTAAATATTTTCCATGGCGTTATCTTTCTGATAATAACGATGCGTAAAAATTCTGTACCATGTTTCACGTTTCCTTTTTCATCAGAGGCGCTTAGAGCAATTTGTTTCATTAAAAATACGAGCAGTTCTACCAACGCTTTTATTACATTCTTCCTGAGGAACGAATAAATTTAATACCTACATCTCTGACTGGAATATATTTAGTTTTTCATGGAAAAAATCACGAATTATAAGCATACAAGTAATTTTTGGAGAAGAAAATATCGGAATATTTGTGTAAGTTAGCATCACGTAGTCCAGCATTTACCTAATTTAAATACAAAAGCTATATAGAGAGTAATAGAGGTGCACCAGGAAAGAATTTTTTGAATATGAATAATGGGTAGTAAACATTTACACGGAAAATCGTATTCCTTGGTAATGTGTGTCTCAGCTTTATTAAAAATCGTCAAGCTTTAGTCTTCTTTACCAAAAAATAATTGACTGAAATTGTTTTTTCAAACCAAAAATTTTCAATTTCACGTGCTACCGAAGCTATTTAAATAAAGTATTACCTACCTATTCAGGTTTAATTTCATTAAATTTCTTCGGTGTGCGATGTCAGCGAATGGAAATCAATCTATATTGCAAAGCTTTTCCCTATTTATTTCCCGGAGAAAAATCCCATTTCACGCATTCCCGGTTCGACATGGCTGCATCGGCGAAAGCCATGAAAGTTCTTATCCCGTTCTGGATTAACTTTAAATAAATAAATAATGTGCCGACGTTTCAAATGCTAATGTCTAAAACTTATTTAAAGCTGTCTTTCTAAAATCACCTCAAGAAAAAAAGGAAAGAATCAGACCTACTTTATTCGAGGTGCGATTTGGGAAATTTTATACTTCGCGCAAAGGAAACATTCAATTCGACATGTTCCGTCCCCTTCCGTCTATTTGAAATAATCCCACGGGGATGAAAACGAGCAGAGACAACTCCCATTTTGTCCCCTGTAGCCAGGTATCACGTCCTCCTTCAACCGAAGCTTTCCGCTGATGTCGCAATATGGAAGATATACAGAAAAAGTTACGAGCAACAGCTTGGCGTTTTTCTTTAATATTTCAATACTGCCACAAAAACGAACAATGCCAAATACTGCGAAATAAATTTTGTGTCCCAGCAAAAGGCGCTCTACTTGAATATTCAAATTTACACGCGTAGAACCCCAAACTCAGCATCGAACCCTATACTCAGTACCATATCTGTTCCTTTTCCAATATTCTCGTCAATGCTTATACATATATAGAATGACTCACTTATCATTAGTCGATGAAATATCTTAATTGAATCTCAGTAAGTAAATATATTTGCCTACCTTATCGTTTAAGGAGATAGGTAGAGATAGAAAATGACAAAGAAAGCACCAGGGCAAGTGAAGACGTCTCACTACCCTGATTTACTTCTTTACGGAGTCTAATGGTAAAGTGACCTAACGACACGCACAACTGAGGGCATGAGTTCTGCCGGTGATTGTCAACAACAGTTTCGAAACAAAGGGTGGAATTTTACATTTATATTCCTTTTAAGCTGAAAAAATATTTCTAACAGACTTAAAATTTAAATAATTCTGTTTTTAAGAAAGAACACTTAACACCTAAATTTACAGCGACAGAAACTAAACTTTCATCATTTTTAGCAATAAATTTTCACGGTAAATTTACCCTTCTTGGATAATTTGAAAAAATAACTTTTCAACTTTGTCTTTACTTAAGCGTTGTTGTGCTTTCCGGAGCTTTTAAAAAAAAATAAAGTTAAAGTTGAATATCGATATACATCTGCCTTTATTTCAGATTATAGGCCAAAAGTACAGTAGAAAAACACCACAGTTTTGAATTAGCAATTCAAAAATATGAAATATAAATTACATGACAAAGGCATTTCATTTTCTGTCTTCACTTTACTATAATTGAAAAAGAAACTCTTCACGCTCGCTTCAACTTGTAAATAATCTGTTACTATCAATTAGTTTTACTAGAATTTTGTTCATTACTTTCAAATGATAAATCAGCTAGCCCACTACAGTTATTTGTTTGTCTTATTATATTAGTTAACTGTTGTACCAGGCCATACTCTTCCCACACAATTAGGATGTTTACCAAACTTTCTTAATTTCTGTGTTTTCTTCCAGAAAGATTGATCGTAACTCCCACAATTTTCTCAAGGGTTATTCGTTTACTTCATGGAATGAAATTTAATAAATTTGATGAAAGCCAAAGATTTTCACGAAATATGTTCATAAACTCAACCAACACCACGTAATTATTGTTACAAAACAACATTTTTTATGGCAATTAAATACGATATTGTCTCGCGTAATTTATAAAACATTTTATTACATAATTATACTCATTGTTAGTGTTTATACAAAAGTTGTAAGGGTAACCGGACACATTATATTATGTGTTTTATTCAGGTAAACTAAGTAAATTTAATGTTTACGTGACACAATACATAATCTCTGTTTTCGAACGTATTTTAACTGCACAAGAAATTAGGAGGGTCATTTTTTATGGTCGTTTATCAGATTCGCCACGTTTTAATTATTGTGATTATGTACACAATAACTAGCTTCTTTTCCAAACTACAAAATAAAGGAAGAACTTCTTGAAAACACACCTACATAAAGTCAATCGAATATAATTGTCCATTTTAACTTATTAGTCAGTAATGATGTTTTTAATTTTTAGAATATTTCAAATTGGAAGTTTCAGCTAAAGATAAGATAAAAACTTGACATTGATATTATTTATTTACTTTTTTGGCAAATCATATCAATTTTTGGGCTGACCCCTACACCGGAATTTGCGGACTGAAAAGTCAGAAGCAAGCCTACTTGACTCGAAGTTAACATACATGTTATCTTTTCACAGTTAATACAAGAAACAATTCCTGCAGGATAAGACCGAATATCGGTCACTTATTACTCATAAAAAGCCAGTTATTTATAGATTTAAGGTTGTTAAATATTTACGAGTTTTAAATAAATCGATAATATCAAAAGAACTGGCGAACATTTCCGCATCGTATATTAAAGAAGATTAGCCATTTTCCATTCACCGATCTCATCTCTGGATAGCAGGACGTACCGATTCGTATCTCTTGTATTATTCAAGACGTTCGAGATAAGAGTGAATTCGACAAGGACTGAAATGTTAAAAACATGGCCAGACTTACGAGTCAGTCAGACAAAACGAATCCGCATTTATTTGCAAGAGGAACAAGATCGAATGACAGCTTAAGATCGAGTTCGGATCGGTCCGAGAACGGTGTCGTCGTGTCACTTCCACTTCCGGCAGTAATCTTTCTTCCTCATCGTCATCATCTCCATCTCCTCCTTTCCGTTCGGTCCGGCCAGACTGCGATTAATTTACATCAATGACACGTCACCGTTGCAAAATCCCGAATATCATTCAACGCCATTGTATATCGTTGACTGATGATCACGTCCAAAAGCCGGGATGGCCACGTTATATCTACGTATTTATGTAGTTGATAAGTGCCATAACAAGGGAGGACGTTTTTATACCGATGTAATTTTGAGCGATTTGGTAGATAATAACGTAGAATTCGCATTTATACTCATTGATAACATGAAAGAGATATCAAACACTGTTAATGAAACAATCGTAAACAACATGAAATATATATAAGTACGATTCAAACAACCCACATATCTGATTCAACAAAAACATTAAATAGGTAATTTAACTATATTGACCTATAAAAACCGACTTCAATACTTTGCCTTTATGCAGTAGGGAAAGAGCGAATATAAAAATAGGAGACGAAAAATTAGAAGAAGTGGCTGATTCTAGGTACCTAGGAAGTCAGATAAGTCAAGACGGAAGGAGTAGTAGGGATATAAAGCAAAGGATAGCGGAGGGTCGACTCGCCTTCAATAAAAAGAAGTCACGTCTACACTCGCGAACGATTAATTTAGAAATTCGAAAAAAATTAGTAAAGGTGTATGTTTGGAGCGTGGCACTGTACAGGTGCGAAACATGGACGGTGGCCGCGGTGGATAAGAAAAGGTTACAAGCGTTCGAAATGTGGTGTTACAGACGAATGATGAGGATACCGTGGACAGAGAAGGATAGAAATGAAGAGGTATTAGAAAGAAGAACAGAGGGCTCTATGAAAGTCAATAAGAAATAGGAGAAATAGGTTAGTAGGACACCTTCTCATGCATAAAGGTCTAGTCAGAGACATATTAGAGGCAGAAACAAGAGTTCTCCTCCTAACTTAGACCTAGATTAGATTACTCCTCATAAATAGTTAAGGATGTGGGATGTTCTAGTTTTAGGGAAATACGAAGATTAGCTCAGGATAGGAAAGAGTGGAGGTGCGTGTCCAACCAGTCTTAGGACTGACGACCTTATGGTGATGACGATGATGCACAAATTTAAGCGAAAAAGTTAAAAAGATCTGACCAAAATAACACGGTTGCGCTAATTTCTCCAATTATCTTTTTATCGCTCTCTAATTTTCAAATCTTGGAGATGGAATATTTTCTTTAAATTTAAATGGAACCACCTGTGAGATATAAGCTATCCAATAAAAGACGAATCATTAAACTCGGTTCACAATTGGCGAAGAAATCGCGTGATATAAATATGATAATATTTTATTATTTGAAAGGATAGCGCAAGATCCAAAAAGAATTCAGTTTTGCTTTCGTAATCGGTTAATTGAGAAGTCTAAATCACATTCGGATTGATGCTGATTTCAAAAGTAGAAGTGGGCATATTATGACCCTGCGATATAATAGCTAATTGCAACATTAAACGCCTCTTTGAAAGATTTTTATGTCTTTCTCAACATTTATAGTTATTCTACAATCATTTCTAATACAACACGGTAAACTTTTCAATCTAAGAGATTCGACGTCGTGTTCAGTTAACATTTACTTTCATGCTGCGTAGCTCGAGTATAATTAAGACCAAAACGGCAACGTCAAATTTTCGTAAGGAGACAATCACGATCCTCTGCAATTTAGTTAGTGTATAAAAAGGCTTATAACACGAATACCACTTTGTCACGAATAAGCCGACGAGTCGAGGGTTTATTTCAAACATATCTGATGAGATTATAAGACGATAGAGAGTCGACCCGTGCTTAATTTAGAATTCCTGCCTTGTAAGGGATTCACGTTAAAAAGGAATATTTATCTCACGTTTTTTAGACGCAAACGGTTATATGCTCCGCTAAATAAAAACGCCCAATTAGTACAATCCATATTTTCCAAAAAGTTGAAGAAGAAAAGTTTAGATATTTACAAAAAAGGCAACAAATTAAGGACATGCTTACGTTAAAATTGCATGGATTTACATTTTTATTAACAAAATAATAAATGTGTAAACAAAATACTTTAAGGAGTTGTCCTAATATGGCACAACTTGAACTAGACCTAGTTCGTTTGATGAACAAGAGAGATCTACGTAATCACTTCGAAAATTGAAAATTTGTCCAAGCCCTTCTCAAAATTCAAGTAATTTCCATAAGGATTATTATTTACTTTACAAGATGTCACTGAAATCTTCCTAAAGATAGCCCCCTTAAATTGAAAATCCTCATTAGTATGAGTAAAAATTTTTATTGAAAATAATGGACTCATTAAGAAACCCATTTAAGAGAGTTTATATGTGTAACGCAGTTAATATTGCTTTTCCGTTTAGAGGACTGCAATAAATTTAAGTAGGTCGTAAATTTATCGTATGACCAGTAAATTTAGAACCTAATCATTCATTTCCTGAAAATGCTGAAACGCCATTGGCTTTTTAAAATATTGGCTGATGAAATAAAACATTAATGTTAGAACATCGGGAACTAATCTGAATTCATCAATGTTTAAATGTTACGCCAAATACATAAATTCCATACCTATGTGTTAACGTTGTAAATTGACTTTATTTAATAAAATATTTATAAGAAATGTAAAAGTGCTGCTTGCTAATTGTTTTAGAATAAATAGTAAGTGAAATAAATTTTGATTTGTGTAGCTATATTTGCTTTTAGTGGTTTTACGAGAAACTAAGTGTGTCATAAACAGTTTTACTTTGGTTTAAAACAATAACATCCACTTATTGGAAATTTATTAACATGTTTCAAATTTCCAAACACAATTGTGGAGAACAATAAAACCCATTTATAGTTTGCCAACAATTCAGAATTAAGGAAGCACAGTACGCACTCGATGATGTGAACCGAAGCAAGAAAAACAACGGCTCGTATAAGTTTTGGATTTTTCGGAAAGTTGAAAATCAGACCAATCTAACCAATGTTAGACTGTTTACTGTAAGTACTAAATTTGACATTAAAAAAAACCATCAGGCATTGGAGAAATACCCAAAAGGTCTGTTAACATAATCGTAAAACTAAAATGCCATTTACAGATCTGGTACAATTACTATAACCTAATCCCTTGTTGTATGCGGTACTGTTTTAACGACATTTCTTGCTGCATGTACCAAGTTAAGTGCAAGTCTTAATGCACATTTATAGTGAAGACATTTTAGACATTGCCATAACTACATACATACATATGTATGTTATCACACTGCATTAGTAGAGACGTTCAGCAGTTTCCTTAGCACGCATCAATTGTTTATCTTATTTAATAATGTGTTACCGAAGACAGATGTTAGTTGACTTGGATTTCAGAGAACGTTTCAGAAACGCAGGAAATAGAACAGCACTGTTGGAGAACTAGTGTTGTGAATTTTCTTTCCAGTGAAAATTCATATACAAGAAATACAATCGCACTGAATTCTAATTGTTAAATAATATGTACTACACAAGCCTAATTAAACAGTGCTTATTAACAAATTTGAAAATATAAAGCATTGATAAAAAAAGATTGTTAAAGGAGTACGTTTGGATAGCGGCCCTGTATGGGTGCGAAACAGGGAAGGTGAGCGCGGAGGCAAAGAAAAGGTTACAAGAGTTCGAAATGTGGTGTTACAGGCGAATGATGAGGATACCGTGGATAGAGAAGGTTAGAAATGAAGAGGTATTGGAAAGAATAGGAAAACAGAGGACTCTACGGAAATCAATAAGAAATAGGCGAGATAGGTTGGTACGACACCTTCTCAGGCATGAAGGTCTAGTCAGAGACATATTAGAGGCAGAAACAGGAGCTAAGAGGAGTAGAGGTAGACCTAGATTAGATTATTGTTCCCAAATAGTTAAGGATGTAGGATGTTCTAGTTTTAAGAAAATGCGAAGATTCGCTCAGGATGCGTGTCCAACCACTGTTAGGACTGGCGACCTTATGATGATCATGATGATGATGAACAGTTGTGAACAGATTGGTAAAGGTTTTTGCGACCAGTAGATGAATTGATGCTGTCCTTGTTCGTATCTGAAGGCCGTCGCTGGTTGGAGATACTTCCTAACGTTCACATCCACCATCGGAGATGAAAGGTGGGAACTTTGAAGAAACTCTTGCTACTTGTGCTAGCGAAACGGTAGAAAGCAACTCCAACCGACGACGACCTTTAGACTCGAAACGAGACAGTAACAGTTCAATTGTGAATAGACTGCAACATTCTGTAACAACTCCTTCACCATTTCAATATTTTTGATTGTTATAGGAAAAATCAAACCGGAAAACAAATGCCTTTAAAGCAAAATATAAAGCTCAATATTAAAAAGAGTAAAGAATTTTAAAAATGGCAAGAACTTCAACTTCATTTGAGCATAATGCGCCTAAGTCGTGTTAAAAACTTTCATCCCTTACCCAAGCAGATTTAATGTGTGAGATTTAACGTTGATCTGGTACCCAACTGTTTCGGCTTTAACCGGAACAACGAAATAATTTCACTTTAACGTCTTAAAATCTTTCTTCCTGCTTCCTACACGATCAACGCGTAATGAAAACAAATGGAATACAACCCTGCCGGCAAGCATTACATATACGTATACCTACTTACACAATGTTACCAACAAAACAAAGCACGGAAGTGGAAACGTCGACGGCGAATGTAGAGGGAAACGCAATGGCGCAATGGCTTGTTAACGTCAACGATCTTACGCAGCTTTTGATCCGCCGTCTTCTGTGTATGTGTGCGATACCCCGCAATTTACCTAAATGGCATTCGTTTATTGCCTGCCCCCCGCGACCCAATTAAGACCACGTGTATTTCCGTGGCCCTCTTCAGGCGGTTTCACAAACGAAAATTAAGGGAAAGTCGACTAAGTTTGGATACTTTTAAGAGGCAATCATTAATACTTTTGATTTTAAACAAGACACATTGAGGTAGTCTTGCGTTGATACACTAGATAATCTTACGTTGATAATGATTACCCTAGACAGTCTCCCGTTGATAAATAATGATCATTTTAGAAAGTGTCGCGTTGATAATGATTACATTAGACAGTATTGCGTTGATAATGATCGCCTTATGCATTCTTGAGTTGCTAATGATCACATTAGATAATGTCGCGTTGATAGTGACCAAAATAGATAATCTCGCGTTGATAATGACTACAGTAGACAGTCTCCTGTTGATAAATAATGCCCGTCTTAGACAGTTTCGCGTTGATAATGATCACATTAGATACTGTCGCGTTGATAATGATCACATTAGTCAATGTTGCGTTAATAATGATCGCCTTAAGCATTATCGGGTTGCTAATGACTACATTAGATAATGTCGCGTTGATAGTGACCAAAATAGATAATCCCGCGTTGATAATGACTACAGTAGACAGTCTCCTGTTGATAAATAATGACCATCTTAGACAGTTTCGCGTTGATAATGATCACATTAGATAGTGTCGCATTGATAATGACTACAGTAGACAGTCTCGCGTTGATAATGACCACATTAGACAATCTTGCATTAATGATGCCACATTAAATAGCTTAATTTAACACAGCTATCTACTTTATGTAAAAATCTCGGATCCGGTTGGTCAATCTTTTCTTCATACATTATAAAAAGTCAATTACATTAAGTACTTCCTATGCCACGTACGCACCGCTGTCCTAGGACTTTTATCAAACCGGGATAAAATATAACTTCTGATTCGGAAATGCCGTAGTTTCTGCAAAATTTAACTGCAATGCCGTTTGTGACGACGATATGTCGAACGTTTTACAATAACAAATGGAGGATGAAGATTATAAAGAGTGTTTTACAAACAAGTGTAGTTGGGTTAATTTTTCTTTTATAGACCATTAACTTCAAACGCTTGAAACTGAGTGGAAAGCAAGAGGATCGTAAATCTTCTAGAAAGGACCAAGAGGGAAATAGAGAGTTTTTACCATTACCGATTAATTACGATCACCCATCAAACGCGGGAGAAATAAAACTTGCTGATTAATATGCTCTATAAACTGGGTTAACTGATTCTAAGTTTGCATTTTTATGGTTCTATATTTCAGGGTGCTATTTCCTATTTCACCGTAGGATTTTTCAGAACTACCGAAGTGGATGGAACACGTGTCCGCTGTCTTCCAGAAGGGATTTTCTGGCTCTGATTGTTCTAATAGTGTTTGTTTTATCTATTCTTTTACCACATTCTCTATTTTCTACTTTATTCGTTTCGAATTTATTTGCATGCATGTGTAGTTGTGTTCCATTCGAGATAAAGGTCCAGGATAGAAAATGTATATTGCTACATTTAACAGGATAAACGGAGTGTTTTCGCAATAACGCTATGTGTAAATCTAGTTTTCCGCCATCCCCTTTCTCCCTACATCGACCCACTAGATAGCAACCATATTTTTGCGGGCCAGTGCCAACGAGAATGGTAAACAAAGCCGTAATGAGATAGCAACAATTTATTCTTCAATAAAGCCGGGGGGTCATTACATTCACTTCATTTATTTTACACAATCCTCATCAATCAATTAGTATCACCTTTGATACGCGTCAAATTAAACGCAACGCAATTTATTTTATCGTGTAGTACGAGTGCCGTCTCAATATCAATATTGTTTGGCCTTTATAACTTAAAATGTCATCCACATTAAGAGGCAGACTGAGAGACATTTTAGGAACAATGTTTTGCTTTGAACTCAACTATTTGATTTTCTTGGATTTGCCTCTATTTCAACTATTATTTATAGATTGCATACCATATGATTTATTTCGATTTTTAAGATGAATTTACTTAATTGATTGTAAAGCTTGACTGTGATGACCCAGATTTTATTATTATCCCCCGGTCTTCTCAGATTTCATTTGAGCAAGTGAAGACAGGCTAATGCCAAAGAACTCAGATCTTTTGAGATACGATATCGAAACCAATTTTCTGTTCTTAAATTTTATAGAGCTACCCGAGATAAAAATATTCAGTCTCTTAGAGTCTCTGAAAGCGAGACTCGAGTTTCCGTGTGTCATCGAGTCTCCTGTGTCGCTGAGAGAGACTTTCGAGAGACTGTCAAAACTGTTTAGCGTCTCTGAACGAGAGACTCGAATCGCTCATAGAGAGATTCTCATTTCGTATCCAGTCTCTGAACGAGAGACTCGAGTCGCTCATAGAGAGATTCTCATTTCGTATCCAGTCTCTGAACGAGAGACTCGTATATCTTTGAACGAGAGACTCGAACCTCTCAATAAGTGATTTCTCGATAGACATGGCTAAAATTTCATTCAGGTTCAACATATTTCAGAGATCCCAGTTTTTCTACAAGAGACTCGAGTCTCTTAATTTTCCACTTTTATTCATTTAGTCTCTCTGTGAGAGACTCGAATCTCTGAATTAACAATTTTATCGTTCGAGTCTCTTATCCAGAGACTGTGAGAGATCCATAAAAACACCTAGGTAATAACTGAGAGACTGTGAAAGACCCTGAGAGACGCTCTCAGAGACGCTGAAAGATTCTGAGAGATTGAAAATTTTTGTCTAGGGTAACAGTACTTTTTGCCCTGAAATGTGACCGGTGATTATTATTATTAGTGTTATTATTACTTTCGGTACCCTTAATTGAATTGTAACAATCGGTTCGTTACTTCTTGATAGTACAGAAACTTGTACAGTTGCGATATAGCAAACGGTTTGATATTATATGCGGAACTTTTATAACAAACGAATCATCCTATAATGATACTGCAACTTTCCTAGAACTTGCTAGATCTACAGGTACGTGATGACATCCATTAAAATTTTTATCGAACAATTTTCCTCATCGGAATTCTAAATCCCCTTGATACCCTTTTGTGCATTAGACGATTGTCACGGCAAAAAGCAAACAAATGGTCGGAATCGCTCCCCGAGCGACCGTCTTTACGTCGAGATGAAATTGTATGTCCTTCAGCATTTTAGACTAATAACACCTCGTTTCTTATGAAATTACGGCTCCTTCGTTTCCATGGCGGCAAACAATTGCAGCGTTCGCATGGAAAATGGACCGTTTAGCGTCGTTCGAAATGAGGCAAAAAGCGCCATCACACCTACAATCATGCACAAATGGCATCGCCCTTTAAGACGCATCAACTACCTCTTTCATTTGATATTAACAGCGTCAATTCATAATTTTACATGTTGTGTTGGAAGATTGAATTCATAAATCGTTAAAATACGGTTTAACTTCAATAAGAACGTATACACTGACTACTTTTTTAATTGAAACAGGTTAAAAGAAAGCTACAACGTTGAAACCGTTGAAAGTTTTGGATAGATAATCAGGGACATAAAGCAACTTGTGGAGAAACGAAATAATAATTCCAGTGGTAGTATTTGAGAGATTTACGTCGTCATTCCTGTTTGTTCAGCGTCATCATCATCATCATCATCATTATCATCACCATTGGACAGGTCAAACGCCAGACTGGTTTAAGAAATAATTCTTTAGGATGTCTGAGAAGACGTAATCCTTTAGGATGTCAGATGTGATCCACAATCCGCACATGTCCAAGGTACTATATCGCTGAGGAGAACAGTTTGAACACTTTGAATATAATCTGCTAGTAGAGTCCTATTAATATTTTGGACACTGTAGCTAGGTTTAAGCCTTTTTGCTCTCCCTGTCGTTCGTGTACTTTCTCGTTCACTTCCTTTTGTCAGGTAAATTTCGGCAGTCTCATTGAGATCACAGATCACAGATCATTTCTGGACATGTTATGTGTAGGGTAACAATATTTTATTCTGATTTACACTTTTTTTTTCTAATGGCCGATGTTCTATGATATGATTGGGATACAGAAAAGAACTTTCCTCGTTGGGTCAATTTTTCTTTAACGTGTTTACCGGAATCTTAAGGGGCAACATCTCGCCAATTTGCGTAATTAATTAATATCGCTATAATTAATTTATTTCGATGACGGTCATTATCTGTACTA
This sequence comes from Agrilus planipennis, assembly GCF_000699045.2. Taxonomy (NCBI): domain Eukaryota; kingdom Metazoa; phylum Arthropoda; class Insecta; order Coleoptera; family Buprestidae; genus Agrilus; species Agrilus planipennis. Next base: position 761,779 of record NW_020438915.1, on the reverse strand, counting down.
TTGCTCCGTTCTCTTCGTCGATCGACAAAGTTAAATGACGCGACGGTGTGAGACAGACAGAGAAAGGAAAGTAGACGTAGAGCAGCTTTGCAAATTGCAAACAATTGTTCCCATTGTCCCATTGTTTAACGGCCCACGAAGGAGAGACGATCATTAATTATGTGGTCCTAGTCGAATGAGGTTCGGCCAAAGCCCCACGGGTTGTCTAACGACAAACAAATAGTTTGCATATGACCGTCTTCCTTTCAACCCCTTCCATTTCATACAGGCAGACCTTCTTTGTTTCTCGTACACGACGATACAAAAAAACGCTACAGTCACACACAAGGTCCGTAATGAATATTGTTGTTCTTAAACAAAAATTATAGAAATAAAGTCGAAATACTGTATCTACAGAGCAAAGAAATACTACAAAAAGCTTCCTATTGTAGTTCCCAGTCTAGGAGTAGGGTCAGTATTACAATAAGCAACAAAAGTTACTTAAATTGGTTCGCACACTTTAATTTATTTTATAGTTTTTTGAGACACACTCCCGTTTATGGTGCGGTGGTGGTAAGAAGCAGAGTCCTTTTCGCTCTCCTGTAGAAATCATGGAAATAATAGGGTAGTGATGGCAAGTAAAGAGCAAGAAAAGAGGCTTTCGTATGAGTCACACTTTACGTAAAAGTTGTTAAGTGCATATTACTTGAAAAGACGTGTTACTTCTAAAGTTTCAGTGAATTTTCAATCAAACTGCAAGGTATTTAGCTGCACGAACTCTTCGCTTTTGCAAATATTTGAGGGATGTTTATCATAGCTCCATTGTAACAAAACAGACCATTTTGGATTTTAATAGCATACAACCTGCTTATCTAAGGGTTTTAAGTGCTGTTAGAGAATTATTTTAACAAAAAAAATGTCATTATCGTTATTATAGGGTCATCAGTCCACTGGCTTGATACGCATTTCTACTATTTCCTCTCCTTCTGATATGTCTATTAGTAACCCTTCATGATTTAGAAGGTGTCCTACCATCCCATCCCTCCTTTTCCTTACTGACTTACAGAAAGGCAAATAAAATCTATTTTAATCAATACTTATAAATGAACGTAAATTCTAACGTTACCCTTTACTTTCGTAATTTCTTGTTTACAATGATTGTTTGTTGTAAAGTCTTCTTAATCGTTTTAATTAAAATCTGATTTAATTCTCAAACAAATGAACTTACGTTCAAGCTCGTCAAAAGAGTTAAAATGTTTTTTAAGCGCACATTATGGCAGGAGAAGGGACAGGAGCAAATGCTTTACCCGAAGAGAGTAAATTTGAAAAACGTCACGAATCAAAAAGGATAAAAAAACGCAAGGGTCGCTGCGCCATGAACGACTGCACATCAATTTCGGTATTGACAGTTGACAGCTCAAGGAGACCTGCCAAGTGCAAATTGCATCCCTATTTAGTTCCTTATTTCAGTTCTACTTATATAATTAGTCCAGTCGGTAGAGAATTTTCCCGACATAAATTTGTTACCGGACGGGAGTTGTTCCTAGCTGTAGACGGGGAAAAGTTAAGCATCCCTGTATATTTTTAAACTTCGAAAAAGTGTGCGTTAACAAATGGGAGAGGTCCAAAGTTGGTAAAAACCAGAAGGCACTAAATGTCAATTTATAAACCAGGGACATTTTGCCTGACGTACGTCATATATGTCATATGTCAACACTCAACCTACTCATGTAATTAGCGAGTGTCTTGCAGAGGCCCGCCTTTGATTGGCAGAATGTGTACACACTTAATAGGCGCGTTGTATGTGCGGATGATGAACGGGCTCCAGTACCGACAACTAGGAGGTGAGAGCAACCCCACTGTTTTATTTGTAATTGCTGCTGTTCTCGAGGGTAAAATTAACCGAAGGTAATGGACGATAATCGGTTTCTAACGGGGACAAAACACATGATGCACGAACGCCATGAATAAAACTAAATGTGTTCCAATTTTGGACACCAAGCTACTGTTACAATCACATCATCCTGGCAAACAAAATTATTATAAAAGTAACTAACTAAAATCGGTACTAAGTATATTAATCTATTAAAAACTAACTTGATGTTACCAAAATCTTCACCTTCTTATCGTTCATCATCATCATCATAAGGTCATCAGTCCTAAGACTGGTTGGACACGTACCTCCACTCTTTCCTATCCTGAGCTAAACTTCGCATTTCTCTAAAACTAGAACAGCCCACATCCTTAACTATTTGCGAAGAGTAATCTAATCTAGGTCTACCTCCACCCCTCCTAACTCCTGTTTCTGCCTCTAATATGTCTCTGACTAGACCTTCATGCCTGAGAACGTGTCCTACCAACCTATCTCGCCTATTTTTTATTGACTTCCATATAGTCCTCTGTTCTCCTATTCTTTTCAATACCTCTTCATTTCTAACCTTTTCTACCCACGATATCCTCATCATCCGCCTATAACACCACATTTCGAACGCTTCCAACCTTTTCTTTTCCGCCGCTCCCACTGTCCATATTTCACACCCGTACAACGCCGTGCTCCAAACATACACCTTTAACAACCTTTTTCGAATTTCTAAATTAACCGTTCGCGAGCATAGAAGTGACTTCTTTTTATTAAAGGCGACACGATCCTGCGCTATCCTCTGCTTTATATCCCCACTACTCCTTCCATCCTCACTTATCTGACTTCCTAGGTATCTAAAATCAGCTACTTCTTCTAATTTTTCGTCTCCGATATTTATATTCGCTCTTTCCTTACTTTCTCTTCCCTTGCATATCAGTATTTTAGTTTCACTTTTATTTATTTTCATACAATACTGACCTGTCAGTACGCTTCCATTTTATTTAAAGCTATCTCTAGGTCCTCCTTGCTAGATGCTAATACTGCTATACTTCTTATCGTTAATGTTTAAAAATTCATTCGAGCAAGAGACTTTTCGCATATACTGCGTATATGTTTGTATTTACTACGAATATATGGTACGAATATGCAATCGTAGAAATTTAAATTAAAATTATTTCAAACGTTAATTAAATCCCACGACGGTTTTAAATATTTACCTAATTAAAAAGCGCTTTCCATATTGCACTTGCATTAATTCGGTGGAGTCGAAAACAAAGCCCTTTGTTCGGAAAAGTCAAAGAGCCCGTTCGTTTTCGTATTTAATTAAATCAGCCTTTATTTTTTATAAACAATTCGCTCGTTGACGTGGAAAACCGCACTGGAACGCAAGAGAAAACTTTTGCCTTTAGATTATTTGCAATTACGACTCAGTTCCTTTTATTGCAGGTACGTATAACTAACTATACAACGATACCACTTTAAATTTCGCAAATTTTTATTATTCATTTCTGCTTCGGATTTTAATGGCACTTCAATTAAAATCGACAAAGAGGAACGAAACTAGAAAAGAAAGATTTATACGCATTAGTGTGGGTGTCTTGAAACACGTGGGCAGCTTCAACAATTGCATGAAAACGTTCATATTAGTTTTCGAAAGGGAGGACAATAAAAGCAGAGAAATTGAGCGTAGGTTTTTTGATACAGAGCAACATAGTACATAACAACAACAATAATAACAATTCTCCGCCAGTGTAATTGTCCAGATCAAAAATAATGAGTCGCTTAAAATCTCATGTTCTTCTCCCAAAACCACGCTAAATTTCCCCGAACTAGCTTCGCCCCTAAGGAGAAAATTACGAATTACTATCTGTGAGACTAAATATTGCTTTGACCTCCATAATCCTTTGATCCCACCTTGACGTAAAATATGTCGCTTGTTACGAAGTTAAGGTCAGATACAGGGGTACTATTGACCCCACCTTGACGTAAAATTTGTCGGTTTCTACGAAGTTGAAGTCAGAAATGGAATTTCTACTTGCGCTTTGCTAGTCGACCCACAAATGACTTTTACTTAAGATTACACCAGAGGCCAAATTGAATGTGCTTCTTTTTTTTTAATTTCTACAATAAATTTCATATAAGAAAAGTCTCTTATGAAAACTCGATCCTGAAAAGTTATCATAAGGTTCTGGTAATATATTTTTTGTCACAACCTGTGCAACACATTGGGTATCCCTAATTTTTCTATAAATTGACAGAAATTACTGATGTACTGCACATTGAAAGACTTCTTTTGAAAATAAGCACAAATTTGTGTGGCGATCTTGTTCAAATCCGCGCAAAGTTGGAAAATACATTATTCAAATAAAATAATGAAACAGAGCAGCCTGCAGGGAAGGAATGGGAAAATTTAAGGAATTGAAGAGCAAAATTTTGGAGGAATGGCCGCGGGGTTGGAGACAAAAAAGAGTGGAAGCGTAATTGCGAATTGTTTAAGTTTAACCTCCCCAAATATCTTCACTGACCTCTGTATATAACCCTTATTTATTGCTTCAGTTGATTTCAGCGGGATCAAAATCCACGATTTTTTGTGTACATAAAAAAACAACATAAGTAGCTTTATTAAAGAATAGTATTCTTTATTATACGAAGTTTTGGGAATATTATTTGTATTTTCATTATCAATAACAGCATCTTTTTTTAATTTTTAAGTCAAGTTTAAGTGAGATTGTATGTTTGAATCGATGTCGCGGTATAGAAATCACAATTTCTTTGGATTGCTTACTCAGATTGATGGCATTCGGTTATTAGAAGCAGAAGCCGGGTAGTACATATAAACACGACAAACACGAAATTGAGGCACAAAACGCGTTTTACGAGAAGGGTGACTGTAGCAGGGACAGAATTGCTACATTACGTGCGAAATCCGTCACCGTTAACACTGATAAATGCGTAGAAGGAGAAGTGTGCAATCGCACGAAGAAAATGAAGTTGAACTGATGAAGTAGACCTTTGATACGGATAAATAACTGTTCAAGTCGTCAACTGTAATAAGAAAAATCACGAAAATACAAACAGGAAAATTGGAACTCACTCTATCCACGACAGCTTTGTGTAGTCTTGTATAACTGAAGAATTTCGAAGTGATGTATGTAGAGACGTCAAAAATGTTTTTTTTTTTTTTCGATTTGTTATTTCAAATGTAAAATACAAAATAAATTTCCCTTTTGTATTTTAAATGCTAAATGCAAAATACGTATTTTCAAAATACTTTTTTCAAATAAATACTTTTTTGTAGTACCTATTTAATTTTCTACATTTACTTAAGTATAAAACATTTTTTAAGAAAACCTTGCAGGCATTTGCTCATTTTTTAAATAGTGGAGTGTTTCTAGACTAATGAAATTTCAAATAAATCATATCTGGATGTACGGCAATAAGCAGCTCTGGAGCTTATAGAACGAAAAAAGGGTGCAACAAAATATGTGATGGCCTTTGCTGGTTCCTGGCCACTTTTTCGTACAAAAATTGAAAAAGTTTATCAGTTGACATACTTAAACTACAACAATAAAGGAAGAACGTGGTACATACTGGCCTCACCCCATTGTTAATAGGATTTTTGATGTTAAACTTTTTTTGAGATGTGATATTTCTTCTGGAAAAAAATATATTTCAAAGTGTAGCAAAATATATAATAAAAATGTACGGAAATGTTGTATTATCGCAGGGTGGTGTGCTGGTGATGGGTATCAAAAAGCAATGAATAATTTGAAGCGGCTTGATACGGAAGGGAAAACATAAATTTTTATCAACCACCTCACGTTATCGGAATTGTACGTCTATCATTTGCAATGCAAAATGGATATCATGGATAATACTGGAAAAGGGCGATCGTGGAGAATTGAAAATGAGACAAAAATATTTCCGCAAACAGACGCAACGTCATCAGCTCCACAAACTATTCATTATTCATTGTATAAAATTATCAGTTATTTCTGGATTTATCTACAAACTGGATCCTTCACATTTATTATTTATCAGTTGGAGTGTCCTTTCGTATATAAATTTAACAAGAATAAAAGTAATGTACACAGGGCAAAACTGCTAATTAACAAACTTGTTTTCTTTCTCTTTTAATAATTTTTTTTATATATACTCAACCAAAAGTAGGGAAAGAGCGAATATAATAATAAGAAACGAAAAATTAGAAGAAGTGGTCGATTTTAGGTATCTAGGAAGTCAGATAAGTCAGGGCCAAAGGAACAGTAGGGTTATAAAGCAGAGGATAGCGCAGGGTCGAGTCGCCTTCAATAGATACTTCTATGCTCGCGAACAGTTAATTTAGAAATTCGGAAAAGGTTATTAAAGATGTATGTTTGGAGCACGGCGCTGTACGGATGCTAAACATGAACGGTGGACGCGGCTTAAAAGAAAAGGTTAGAAGATTTCGAAATGTGGTGTTACAGGCGAATGATGAGGATACCATGGATAGAGGTTACAAATGAAGAGGTTTTAGAAAGAATAGGAGAACAGAGGACTCTATGGAAGTCAATAAAAAATAGACGAAATAGGTTGGTAGGACACCTTCTCAGGCATGAAGGTCTAGTCTGAGACATATTAGAGGCAGAAACGGGAGTTAGGAGGGGTAGAGGTAGACCTACATTAGATTACTGTTTGCAAATAGACAGTTAAGGATGTGGGTTGTTTTAGTTTTAGAGAAATGCGAAGATTAGCTCAGGAAAGGAAAGAATGGAGGTGCGTGTCCAATCAGTTTTAGGACCGACGACCTTATGATGATGATGATGATACTCAACCACTAATATTTTACGATGGTGTACATGTATGTTTATCAAATTAACCGAAAATGGCTAATTTAAAATTATTATTCTCTCATTATGTATATGAACAATAAACAAATAGTATTTAACCAATAGGCGAGCTTAAGAGTACCTACTAGATAGTTAAATTCCTTAAATAGCGAAAATCCAAGAACTATTTCTCTCAATATTTTATAAAGTGTCTATATAAATACACGTGGAACGGAAGCTTTTACCTTCCCTAAAGAAAATTATCTTTCTGATAAATAGGAAAGGGAATTCGATGAGAAAGGGGAACAATTAATTTCCTTCATTTTCTCTTTCCACCAAACTCACAGTGACNGGAATGTCGTCCAATCTAATCGGAATTTTTAACTGAAAATTGTGAATATTTTGATGTGTTAGATTAGGTTACTATTTGCAAATAGTTAAGGATGTGGGATGTTCTAGTTTTAGAGAAATGCGAAGATTAGCTGAGGATAGGAAAGAGTAGAGATGCGTGTCCAACCAGTCTTAGGACTAACGGCCTTATGATAGAAAATTTTTACGGTGACTTAACCGACTGAAGCTCGATAGCTGTGAACAAATTATACCTCAGGCGGAAGAAGAAAATGAACACAAAAAAGGGTTTCATATTTGTGGAAACCCTTTTATATTTATGTACGCGCTACCTTTCATATAATAACTCTAGAATCCAAGGATCTCACAAACATCGGAAATATTTCCAGCACATAACGAAGACGGTTGAATATCCTTCCTTATTTTCTGTAATGAAAGTTCGCGAGATACTCAAGACAGCATGAGGAGGTGACGGAAAGGAAGAGCGTAAAGCGAATGCTCTTGGAAGTAAACAAATAAAAATAAAACGTGCAGGAATAAAGACATAGCTCTGCACAAATTTGAAACTAAATGATCCGAAGAATGAGTACATAAATATAAAGTCCTTTAACGAACGTGTATTTTGAGTTACATCTGTATTTAACAATATCACGAAATAAGTACCCTTTTTTAAGCTCATGTAGTTATTTGTATGTTATTGTAACACAAACGACCTTTAAAAGAAATTTACTCAGCCTGTCCGTCTGTCTGTAGGTACGGACTAATCTAAACCAATTTCAACAGGACTTTACAGAAATGGAGAGGACGACGTTATAAGCAGTGATTAGCATTTTCCTGACAATGAGTATAAATGGCAAGAAGGAGCTTGTCATAAAAAATGTTTTTCAGGATTCTAAGATTCTTAAACTAGACTTTTTGTCAAATTAATTCCTGAAGAAATTTTGTAAATATTTAGAAATTCTTGTTGTATATGAACGACTTTTGTATTTATCTATATACATACATACCAATAGGCGAGCTTAAGAGTACCTACTAGATAGTTAAATTCCTTAAATAGCGAAAATCCAAGAACTATTTCTCTCAATATTTTATAAAGTGTCTATATAAATACACGTGGAACGGAAGCTTTTACCTTCCCTAAAGAAAATTATCTTTCTGATAAATAGGAAAGGGAATTCGATGAGAAAGGGGAACAATTAATTTCCTTCATTTTCTCTTTCCACCAAACTCACAGTGACTTTGACATATTAGTTATTTTCTTGGGAACAGCAATATTGAGTTAAAGATTATTAACAGATTTATCAACAAAGCATTGTTGCTTTTTCTATGTAATGGACTAGAACTGCTACTGCTTTAGGCACATCTAATCATCGAAATACATTTACAGCTTTAAATTTATTAAAAACAAGTATCTCACCATCGGTGATCTTTCGACAATTAGCAACTTAGGGAGGGTCAAAATAACATTTTCTGCACATTATTAAATTTATTAAGAGTGGAAGATGACTTTAGGGCATTAGACGAGTTTCAATGTCTGCACAGTTATATCATATTAATTTTTGAGAAACAGGTAAAAATTACATATTATCTTAATTTAATTCGTCTACCATATAGAATAAAATCTAAATTATTCCTGGTAAAATGTAAGAGTCTAATAATAGAACTAACTACACAGCTTTTGAAATTGTGTCCCAACGTGTAATATATTGCTATTCCACAAAAGAAAATCAAACAGTAGTGTTGGAAATAAAACTGTCACATTGTAAATCTTGCAGGCAAACGGATGGCATTCGGTAAAACGTTTTGTAATGCATCCATTTATTACGGCGAAACGCTCTCCAACAAAAGTAACTTACAAATATTAATGAGAAAAACAAAGTCCGCAACTAAAAATAAAGAACTTTTTTGGCATAGATAGGTATTTCATCAGACACTTCCTTCATTTCGGTAGCTACGTGAATACTCGTACTTTTAGTCTTGAGAGGCTTCAAGAAAATTTCACGTCATGCAGCCATAGTTTTGCCTCATTACCGCTTTTCGAACTTATTTGTCGAAGTTTTAATGGAGTCTCAGGGAAGGAAAATCTCAAAGGTATTACAGTACTGCCACTGATAATGTCAAACACAAAATTTGTTTCTAATAACAATGGAATGGCGCTGATAGTATGAAATTTATCTATTGATTGTGAAATGTACTGTACGTTNCTGCGACGCGCTGATGAGATCCAAGAAGATCGAAATCGCGATCCGCGTCTGGCAGTTTCGACAGAATACAGACCACTTCGAATTATTTTACTAGAGATTGAGTTTAATTTCTTAAAATTTAATTACTAAACCCATTTGAAGGATGTTTTTTTAACCAAGAAAAGTCATTAACGCAATAAAGAAGCTTTACTAAATGAGAAAGTGAAGTCATCATGATTCGTGATTTTTTTTGTACCTGTGGAGCAGAAAAAATATGAAATCTTAAAACGTGTAGGGGCTTTACAATCTAGACCGTCCGCGTACAAAATATACTTTAGGAGATTGTCATATATTACATCATTCCACGAAAGGGAAATATCATTAACTTTAAAATAAATCAACTCCTAGCAAAAAAATAATCTGCCGTAGCAAAGAAGGAGGAAGGTGTAAGGCCTGCGTGGCGAAGTGTGACTAGGGGGCAAATAGCAAACGTAATATACGAAGGATACCTTAGGCCGCCCCTGAGTAAGTAAGACATTAAGAGATCGTTCCCACTCATGTTGTTTATACGTAGAAACGCGTTTCATTGTGGTCGCTTAATTAATCAGGAAGAATTATTTTCTCTTAGCGTCACTGCAGCTCCGGTTGGTTGATTTATGTTTATAGGTAATTTGTATGCGTGAGATTCGGAGGGGTTTCTGCCTTCTGTTTGTACACAATCCTGGGAAATGCTTTTTGTAAGGGAAGCAGATAAGACACGAGACTGAATCAATATAGGTAGGTAGTAGGTAAGTAGGTTTCCAACATTGGTAAATGTTTGCCAACGTGTAACAGAATTCAACTATTTCAAACGAATTTGGATATGTTTAGAAAACATACAAAGGATAAGGGTCAATAGGTTTCTGATACATCGGTTTAGTATCCTGATTCTTGAAGGAAACTTGGAAAAATATTTTAAAACATTTACTGTTCAATCCAGACGATTATTATCATCTGACACCTACACAGACGAACCTTACAGGAAGATATATCGACAATAATATAATTTAAAAAACAACAGTAAATTATTTGTTTGAACATTATTAAATTTATTAAGAGTGGAAGATGACTTTAGGGCATTAGACGAGTTTCAATGTCTGCACAGTTATATCATATTAATTTTTGAGAAACAGGTAAAAATTACATATTATCTTAATTTAATTCGTCTACCATATAGAATAAAATCTAAATTATTCCTGGTAAAATGTAAGAGTCTAATAATAGAACTAACTACACAGCTTTTGAAATTGTGTCCCAACGTGTAATATATTGCTATTCCACAAAAGAAAATCAAACAGTAGTGTTGGAAATAAAACTGTCACATTGTAAATCTTGCAGGCAAACGGATGGCATTCGGTAAAACGTTTTGTAATGCATCCATTTATTACGGCGAAACGCTCTCCAACAAAAGTAACTTACAAATATTAATGAGAAAAACAAAGTCCGCAACTAAAAATAAAGAACTTTTTTGGCATAGATAGGTATTTCATCAGACACTTCCTTCATTTCGGTAGCTACGTGAATACTCGTACTTTTAGTCTTGAGAGGCTTCAAGAAAATTTCACGTCATGCAGCCATAGTTTTGCCTCATTACCGCTTTTCGAACTTATTTGTCGAAGTTTTAATGGAGTCTCAGGGAAGGAAAATCTCAAAGGTATTACAGTACTGCCACTGATAATGTCAAACACAAAATTTGTTTCTAATAACAATGGAATGGCGCTGATAGTATGAAATTTATCTATTGATTGTGAAATGTACTGTACGTTTGGAGCTACTTGCGAGCCATTATTAGGAAGAAGGGGACGGGAAAATATATATACTACTGTTTCAAAAAAATTGATTTTTTTTTTCTTAATTATATCGGAAATCTTGTTGAAATCTTCAAAAGATATCAAAAACTTTTTGAGAGATAAATTATAGGAAATTAAATTCTCTACAAAAAATGTCTCACAAAATTTTCCCATAAAGTTAATGGTTGCGTCGGAAATTAAGAAGAATGTAAAAATTTTAAACCAATNACCAATCCAACTTTAACGTTAAATAACTTTTGAAAAAATGAATATATCAAAAAACTGTAAGAGACCTTTTTTGTAGAGCGTTAAATTTTGTATAAAAATTTGTTTTGATCATTTTAAAATATTAACTCTAACAAGAGTTAAAAAACTCCAAAATCCAAAAGAACATCCTTCCCATGTTATTTAAATGGGAAATTGAAATTTACGATGCGGCACCTCTTAATATTAATATTAAGAGCTCTAACTTTCACAGTATTTTTTTACCATTTTCAACAAGATTTTCGATATCATCGATTTTTTTGAAACAGTCTAATATATACTGACATAGTTGGTAAACGTTCATGAAATTTTCAATCAGGCCTCATCGTTTTCGCCGATAACAACTCTAACGCCCCATACGTTTCAGCTACGGTACTACTACATACTCTTAATGGCACTACCATAGCATGGCGCCGCACATGCCTTGTGTACATTTATGTACTTAATTTGCCGTTAGATTAAAACTGATTTGCATATACATTGCCTTCTCAAGGCTCTGTTCTGATGGCTGTCCCTTACGTTAGTACGAACACTACCCCACGCAAAAGGAACGATGAGATTTATACGACCTTAATCTTAAACCCGCAACACCCGTCGCGCCCCCTAACGTAGCGTCGTATAAACTACACATATACGAATAAAATCTACGTAGGGTTGGTACAGGACCGGGCAGCCCAGACAGTTACTTCGGTTGTTGGAATTTTTGGTTGCTTAACTAAGCTCAACACTAGAGATTGAAAATACCACAAACGGTGCGGTAAACGCCATCTGTAGTACGATGCTACATTTTAGGATTACGTATGCTCCAACAAGGTCAATTTAAATATATGGATATCTACTTGCTGAAACGAATCCCAGCGTAGCTAACCTCAACGTGATAGGCACGTTACCATAATCGAATAAAAATCTAAAACGCGCTGTTAAGATAGCAGCTAAAAGTTGGTCTGTATTCTGTCGGAGCTGTCTGCGACGCGCTGATGAGATCCAAGAAGATCGAAATCGCGATCCGCGTCTGGCAGTTTCGACAGAATACAGACCACTTCGAATTATTTTACTAGAGATTGAGTTTAATTTCTTAAAATTTAATTACTAAACCCATTTGAAGGATGTTTTTTTAACCAAGAAAAGTCATTAACGCAATAAAGAAGCTTTACTAAATGAGAAAGTGAAGTCATCATGATTCGTGATTTTTTTTGTACCTGTGGAGCAGAAAAAATATGAAATCTTAAAACGTGTAGGGGCTTTACAATCTAGACCGTCCGCGTACAAAATATACTTTAGGAGATTGTCATATATTACATCATTCCACGAAAGGGAAATATCATTAACTTTAAAATAAATCAACTCCTAGCAAAAAAATAATCTGCCGTAGCAAAGAAGGAGGAAGGTGTAAGGCCTGCGTGGCGAAGTGTGACTAGGGGGCAAATAGCAAACGTAATATACGAAGGATACCTTAGGCCGCCCCTGAGTAAGTAAGACATTAAGAGATCGTTCCCACTCATGTTGTTTATACGTAGAAACGCGTTTCATTGTGGTCGCTTAATTAATCAGGAAGAATTATTTTCTCTTAGCGTCACTGCAGCTCCGGTTGGTTGATTTATGTTTATAGGTAATTTGTATGCGTGAGATTCGGAGGGGTTTCTGCCTTCTGTTTGTACACAATCCTGGGAAATGCTTTTTGTAAGGGAAGCAGATAAGACACGAGACTGAATCAATATAGGTAGGTAGTAGGTAAGTAGGTTTCCAACATTGGTAAATGTTTGCCAACGTGTAACAGAATTCAACTATTTCAAACGAATTTGGATATGTTTAGAAAACATACAAAGGATAAGGGTCAATAGGTTTTTGATACATCGGTTTAGTATCCTGATTCTTGAAGGAAACTCGGAAAAATATTTTAAAACATTTACTGTTCAATCCAGACGATTATTGTCATCTGACACCTACACAGACGAACCTTACAGGAAGATATATCGACAATAATATAATTTAAAAAACAACAGTAAATTATTTGTTTGAATTAACTTTAACCACTAGCGGATGGGTGAATTAAACCTTACAGCCTATCTCTTACATTTTTAATTAACTTACATAAATCCCTCTGTTCTGTTTATTACATTACCGATGATATCTTTAATATCACCCTACATTAACACCAGATATCGCAGTGTCCCAGTTTCCAAATTAATTAACCGCGATCACAGCAAGTAATTTCTTTTTTGTTGAAAGCGACCCAACCCTGCACTATTTGTTTGTTTTATATATCTCTAGCGCTTTTTCCATCCTGAATTACCCGACTCCCTAAATATCGAAAATCGACGACCTCGTTCTTGGTCTGTAAGTTGTATGAGTCGTTTAGTCTTTAATAAAGTTATTAAATTGGCGGATGTGTCCTGAACTCGATTCGAAACGTCCGCATTTTAGAAACGCGTTCAACCAGAAGAAGGCCGAGGTCCATCAGGCCATATGGTCCCCAAGGGTGATGAAAACGGCTGCCAACAAACACACCGACTAAGGACGATTCGTATTAAAATTTCTCTCGCAGGAATGATTTATTTGGCGCGCTAGCAGAGGCCCTTCTGAATAGGGAAACGTGTTAGACTCTCGGAAACGTAAAATGTCATTTGGGTCCCGAGCTCAGCAACCAACGACAGCAGTTTCTTTTGACAGCACCGACGAAAAAATAAAACGTGGATAAGGACGAACCCTAATAACGCGGTCGGACATATGAACGTGTCGTGTCGGACGTACGTAAGTATAAATTCCGTTTATTATGTCACGACGCCAACGCCTAAATGGAAGTTATCATCCGCTTCATTACTCCTCAAAGAATTTACGAACGCGTGTAATTTCAAGCGACGCGATAACGATAACGAATTTTCAGAACATAAGTAGCTCTCGCGTCCTCGAATTATTTTATATTACACCATTTTTCCTTCTTTCTGCTTCTCGAAACGCGATATATTATTTTGCAAAAGTACATTCCAGATTTTTGATCAATTCCTGGAAGCAAGATTTTTAATATTTGTTTTTTGTGTTTTTGATTAGTTCATCAAATGAAGGTCAGATCTACTCAATATTGTATTTTATAAGCGTTTAGCAATGAGATCGAAATGTACGAATGCCGCAGGCGGCAATCGATACGGCAGTACTTTTGATACATGACATTTACATGAAATTTCCAGAAGTATCCAAAAGAACTTCATGTTATTATAACGGATGAAATAAATTTCAAATACAAATTTACATTGTTATTGTCAGCTCGTTTTTTTTTTGGCAATTACGTACCAAAATAAAAAAAAAAGGAGGAGAATGATAAAGAGGAAGTCTCTCTTGAATAAGAATTTCTGTTTTTATCGCCAGAATTTTTATACTATCTCTACTTAAACTCGCTTCGCGGACCAAGTCATTCCATCACGAATTCCTTTAGTATGAACCCGCTTTTATCGGGCCTACAATTCCACCGATTGCATTCTAAGTGCCTACTTGAATTCCTAAAATTATTTACCATCGAATCTCGTGATTTGGAAAGGCAAGGCGTTCGTCGAAAATGAATCAGAAACGGATGGATTTCTTATCGCTGGAATTGTTCGACCTCTACCGTTTATCGCAACCTTTCTGCGTTCCACAATCGACGTATTGGAAATGTTTAGGTAATGTAGCGTAAACCCTTATTTCGTACGTTCAAAAGTAGCTTGAATGAATATCTAACAGCGTCGAATGGCACACGTGTGGTTGCACAATTTAATAACAAACGAAAATAAACAGGAATCATTTCAGGATGCAATGATATCAGTGGTGGTCCGTAAATGACGTGAGAGTATATTGAATGAGCTTCTATAAACGACAATGGCGAGTAAATAAGGTCCAACACTCTTCAATAACATGACAGAGAACTTGTATGACACGGAGAAATGCTAAAAGTTGACGGATCTTACTAGATCTTATTTTAGGCTAAATTGTTTGGAATCATGCATGCTCAATGGTAAATTATTCATTAAATTTGCCTGTCTACCTTTTCTATATACAAAGCTAAGGTGTACTAATTAATATAACTTTCTTTACTATATTTGCTGTCTAATTTTGTCGCAAAATAAAAAAGCGCAACTTTTCATGCATAGTAAAAGCACAGTACGATAACTTTTATGGAATTAATGAAAATTGTTTCTAAGACTGAATCTATTATCTTATAATTCCCGAAACATAGACAAAAGCTGTTTATTCTATTCTATAAAACCACCTATAAGCCCCGTACTGAATTACGAACTCCATAAAGGGATATTAGGTGGAATATTTTGCGTAGAATAATTCCGTACGAAAATCCTGCGTTTAATTAAAATGCTTCGTTTTCTACGAAAATATATTCGCTACTAAAACATGGAGATGAGAACACATGCTGCTTCCATTTACATTGTAGATAAGTTAATATTATGAAACCACACGTTGCACCACTTAGTATCTACTAGAACATAAACCTTACCAACAAACAAAAACATAAATATTAACTTTTGTTGACACAAGAAATAAGAACAGCATGCCTAAAATTTCAATAAATTATAAATAATTTATTTTAAAAATAGCAGACAAAAATTGCACTGCTCAAGCAAAGGATAAGCGTTGCGTGGTTGTCGTTTGCTTTACGATGAGGCAGAAGTAGAAACTTCCTCTCCCGTGCACGTGTACAATAAATTCTTATAAATATTTTAATGAGAGTGAATTAATTATACAAACAAATCAATCGAGCATTTCAATTCTACCTATCTTCAACTAGTTTGCAACTTAATTTAAGAGCAATCAGTAGTTTACTTATTGCTACTAAATAATTAATTTTATTGGTAGCTGTTAAACTAAAACAATCTTTTATACGCCAGCTAAATCAACTGGTTACGTTTACACATCTACTCAAATGAGTCTATATTCAAACTTATACGAGGGTGGATTGATAAGTTTCCGGCCTAACCAAGAGATGACGCCACTAGGCCTACCTTGAGGTGACATTCTATAGTACCATCCTTGGATAGCTTGTAGCTATAGTTTCAGCCCGATCTCCTTGCTAGTGTAGGTTTGACAGC
>NW_020438915.1:719919-743984 GCF_000699045.2 Agrilus planipennis | reverse complement strand
CTAACCTTTTCTTTTCCGCCGCGCCCACTGTCCATGTTTCGCACCCGTACAGCGCCGCACTCCAAACATACACCTTTAACAAACTTTTTTGAATTTCTAAATTATACTATCCTCTGCTTTATATCTCTACTACTCCTTCCGTCCTGACGTATCTGACTTCCTAGATACCTAAAATCAGCCACTTCTTCTAATTTTTCGTCTCCTATCTTTATATTCACTCTTTCCCTACTTTTTCTTCCCTTGCATACCTTTGTTTTACTTTTATTTATTCTCATACAGTACTGCATTGTCAATACGGTTTCCTTTTTATTTAAGGCTATCTCTAACTCCTCCTCAACTGTAAAGAACAATAATTACTGTACTGTTTGAAGGTTTACAATAACAGTAGACCATAGAAATTCGTTAATTTGGATTTGCTTCTTCCAAAAACCTTTTTGTGACTGAGGAAATTCATTATGGGAAAACGTAGTACAATTGCAATAGTGAAAAAACCCATACATGAAGATGAAACCTAGTAAGCAAAGTAAAACGAATAAGATTAAGGAAGTTTGCGAAAGGATTGCAGATAATGAACGTATTAAAAAACGTGCACCAGCTTAATACGAAAGTTTCGACGATTCACTAGAGCTCCTTTTTATTACATCGCCCCCGTTCGTTATTTTGTTGATCTTATTATCCAGTTTTGCACGGAAAAGGCACGGCATGAAGTTCGCTACCGAGAAACTTTTTCACGGAAGAAACTCCGCGAAGCGCTAGCCGTCACGGGACTTATGCTCACGGGCTTACTTTGCTTTGTTGGAAACTTCAGAAATCTCTCAACGTTTGCCAGCAATCGAACAGAACATATTATGCCCGGCAGAAGCACCACCTTCTCGCCCAGCATCCACTGTCACCTTCATAAATACAAACTACCTATTGTTATGACCGAATGCCACAGGCGATCGATACCGGCGGTTCTTTGCTCCACCCAAGACTCCGCGTCAGACGCAACAACTGATGTCCGATAACTTTTTTGAAAAAAAAAAAAAACTTATAAAAAAGAATTGTGCTATTGTTGTGCTCTAATATGCTATTTCGTAAAATTTGTTAACAACAAATAAAAATTGACCACTAATAGAATACAATTTATTCAACTGTTTTTGAAAAAAGAAATTCATATGAAATTTTCCTCTATCCTTACCTACTCTACCATAAGGTTTTATTTTAAAAAAAATATATTACTGTACACAGTGTGCTCCTGTATTAAATAAATTACTAATATAAACTTTACTTGCATAATCGAAAATTTGAATCTTTAGAGTTACACTTCATTATTTTTGCAACAGTTAAATGAAAATAAGTAAGACAATTTTAACGAAATAAAAATATTATTGGACACCGACTGGCATTATGTGTTAACAATAATGTAATCCATATCTAAAAACGTTAATTTTTCCATTCCAAAAATAACAAAATTGATCGCATGCCGTAAAGAAAGACTTGGCAACTGTCACAAAGATCTGTATAATTGGCGGAAACTTAGAAAAACCATTTCTGTGTCGGTTTGCGAGTGATGCCAACTAAAACACATCGACTGTCTTTCGTAAAAGAATGCCATCCACAAATATACAGATCAAGTATTTGCACAGGCGATAAAATGTAGAAAATTTATGATCAACTATCGTGCTATCAAAAATACATAAACAATGTCCTACAACATGGCCAGTGCTTAATGTATATTTTGACAAAAAAAAATGAAAAAGCTATAACCTCACTGACTTTCTGCAATTAATTGACTACTAAAATGTCTAATTAAAGGGAATGTCGTCCAATCTAATCGGAATTTTTAACTGAAAATTGTGAATATTTTGATGTGTTAGATTAGGTTACTATTTGCAAATAGTTAAGGATGTGGGATGTTCTAGTTTTAGAGAAATGCGAAGATTAGCTGAGGATAGGAAAGAGTAGAGATGCGTGTCCAACCAGTCTTAGGACTAACGGCCTTATGATAGAAAATTTTTACGGTGACTTAACCGACTGAAGCTCGATAGCTGTGAACAAATTATACCTCAGGCGGAAGAAGAAAATGAACACAAAAAAGGGTTTCATATTTGTGGAAACCCTTTTATATTTATGTACGCGCTACCTTTCATATAATAACTCTAGAATCCAAGGATCTCACAAACATCGGAAATATTTCCAGCACATAACGAAGACGGTTGAATATCCTTCCTTATTTTCTGTAATGAAAGTTCGCGAGATACTCAAGACAGCATGAGGAGGTGACGGAAAGGAAGAGCGTAAAGCGAATGCTCTTGGAAGTAAACAAATAAAAATAAAACGTGCAGGAATAAAGACATAGCTCTGCACAAATTTGAAACTAAATGATCCGAAGAATGAGTACATAAATATAAAGTCCTTTAACGAACGTGTATTTTGAGTTACATCTGTATTTAACAATATCACGAAATAAGTACCCTTTTTTAAGCTCATGTAGTTATTTGTATGTTATTGTAACACAAACGACCTTTAAAAGAAATTTACTCAGCCTGTCCGTCTGTCTGTAGGTACGGACTAATCTAAACCAATTTCAACAGGACTTTACAGAAATGGAGAGGACGACGTTATAAGCAGTGATTAGCATTTTCCTGACAATGAGTATAAATGGCAAGAAGGAGCTTGTCATAAAAAATGTTTTTCAGGATTCTAAGATTCTTAAACTAGACTTTTTGTCAAATTAATTCCTGAAGAAATTTTGTAAATATTTAGAAATTCTTGTTGTATATGAACGACTTTTGTATTTATCTATATACATACATAACAAATAAATCAAATGAAGACTTGGTACCACAATTTTTGGACATATAGATACTCAATAAATTATTTATTCCGTTTCATTTAAAATTTAAAACTACTTTATTTTCATTTATCTCTTTCAATAAATGTAGTTGAAACATTTATAACCTGGCCACAATACGAATTCCAAATACCAGTATTTTTTATTAAACGACTTCTGATTCGATTGAATAACAATATATTTCTAAACGCGTATAGGTACTATTAAGTATAAATATACCTGTAATAATTCATACTAACCAAAATTGGTCAATTCAGCCGTAGTAATATAATTAATTCTACATATCTGAAAGGTGATTATAGTTTTAGCGGCAAGTATGTCGTGTCGTCAACGAATTTTTAAGGTCGTTCTTTACCTTACGATAATGTTATTGTCCTTGGCCGCTAAGCGACAACACTTTCACTTTCTTATGTATATGAATGTACATACATATAAAATGTGGTAATCGTTGTTAATATCAAAATTAAATGAGTTCCAATTTTTTTTAGGTCACTGGAACACGTCGTACAAAAGATTTTCTTGTTTTATGACAGCTTCATTTCTCACAGAATGCATTAAACTTTAAACGAGATGTTGCCATATATTTGAAAGAAATAATAGATTCGATCCGTACTGTAATGGTCTTAATTACTGGAAGACCTTCATTAGATAAATGACATGAAATATCATACACGTGAATTCTATTTTTTAGCAACAATAAAGATCTACAATTCTTTCAGGAATTGTTTACATCTTCTGAAACGAAGCTGTACATCTCCTCAATGCGTTAAAGTCTAAATGTAATCATACATCCATTAAACATATGTATTTTTTGGTGTGAAGACCATCAAAACTAAATAAATTTCTTATACTTGGCTATAGATTTGGTAAAACATATATCATCATCATCATCATAAGGTCGTCCTATCCTGAGCTAAACTTCGCATTTCCCTAAAACTAAAAACACATCCCTAACTATTTGCGAACAGTAATCTAATCTAGGTCTACTTCTACCCCTCCTAACTCCTGTTTCTGCCTCTAATATGTCTCTGACTAGACCTTCATACCTAAGAAGGTGTCCTACTAACCTATCTCGCCTATTTCTTATTGACTTCCATAGAGTCCTCTGTTCTTCTATTCTTTCTAACCTTCTCTATCCACGATATCCTCACCATTCGCCTGTAACACCACATTTCAAACGCTTCTAACCTTTTCTTTTCCGCCGCTTCCACCGTCCATGTTTCGCACCCGTACAGCGCCGTGCTCCATACATACACCTTTAACAATCTTTTTCGAATTTCTAAATTAAGCGTTCGCGAGCATAGAAGAGACTTCTTTTTATTAAAGGCAAAAGGTAAAATATATACACCTACTAAAAAATCTCCAGAATGACCATCCTGTATAGAAAAAGCTGCACACAAACTGCAATGAAACTTTGCTTACCTACTTCACCCTATTTTTCTTACCCTAAAAGCACCTATTTGATTTTAATTCGGTCACTAATTCAAGGTCCGATTAAGACCAGACTTTTGCCTTGCATTTTAACATATTACGCTACAATATGACATTGGGTTGCATAAAATTTGACCATCAGTTATTTACACATATGTATGCATAGGCATACGAGTGTGTAATCACCTTGACACACTACAACATGCATTTCTCAAATCAATGAATCTCGTACAGTTTTTCATGGAATACCTACTACTGATAATAAAAATACATTTTGAGTACGTAAGTACATGAAAAACTCATTAAATTACAAAAAAATAACAGATGTATTGGGTACTTAGTGTGAAATCAAAATTAACTTTGTATAGGTTAATTATTCTTTTTTCGGGTTAAGAAATTTAAAAATTAATTATGAGCGATATTTTAGACGATTACAAGTTTTAAAAAACAGTTAATTATTTTCTACCCTCTATATCTAGATGCACCTATTGGAGTTTCCTTGACAGCCACAATTACAAATGATTACCGGGTATTATTATTTAATACATAAATATTTGCTTTTTGCTTTACACATCATGTTCAACCTAATTAACAAGTTTTTAAAATCACTGAAGGTAATTGAATTGTAAATTATTAGCACAACTAATACATATGTACATATTATGCGTAAATACTTGGAAAATGAAAATAATAAAAAAAGAATAATAATACGTATTAGGTGCACAAACTCGCATGTTATAAACGTACTTGCATGTTGTATGTTATACAACAGTTAATAATTACAGTTGCTCAATTAATACAAATTACGTCTTCTGACGCTTTACTCCACATTTGCCAATTAACCTTGATATTATAGTTTATGTTTACATTGGAATCTACGAGGCACATTTAAGAAATTATGCACAAACAATTAATGAATAGCCACGTGAGGGTTATATGGTATGATAGCCTTTCATCCCCCTTCAATGAAGAAAGTTTCGGTTTTCAGATGCAGGGGTTAGTTTCAAAGATATGGGGGTTAAAAGACTATCGCCTCGAAAAACTCCATGTAGAGAGCCAGTAAAGGTGTTAATTGAAATGCGACATTTGTTCAGAACGTTACAAAATGTCATAGATTTTTCCTAAATGTTCTACATCTACAGGGTTCGACAAGATCTTAGAATTTTCTAGAAGATTCGAGAACGTTCTCGAATGATGAGCACAAGCGAATCCTATAACCTCATGAGAGTTATACATATGGTATGATAACAGTCCATTCCCCCTTCCTGAAGAAGAAGCTTTTAGTTTTTAGCTGCTGGGGTTGGTTTCAAAGAAACGGGGTGAGATTTTTCAATATGTTATAATGGTAGACATGTATATTAATTAAAATTTTTACCTGACGTAGAATAGGGAGTCCAAAAAATGAACTTATCTTTTAAACCAAGTAATAAAATAACAAACGCGGTTTATAAGCAAGTATTACAGTACAATATGTTTTACATAAAACAAAATAAATACTAATTTTTTCCGTGGTGTAATTAAGCATTGTATCATACCCCAAATTAATACAAAACAACATGTGTGGACTTTTTGATAACTAGAATTGATTTTATTTATTGCGAAACTGCATATGTATTAGTTTAGTTAGCAATAGGCGCCAGGGAATTCTAATTAATTGCGCACTGCTTAATAGCCTAATGAACCTGAACTGTTCGTCAATTAACAAAGCTGTCGAATCAAACAATGGTTAATTTACTATTATTTCGAATTTTCAATTGATCGAAAGTTAATTAAAACAGTTATAGAATCACTTCACAAAAACATTAAAAGACAAATTATCACAAAGTAGGGAAACCGAAACTAAATATTTACAGAAATAGAATTACATTCAATCGGAAAGCATTTTTCTCGACTACTTGTGCCCACTTAATGTGCCGTATAAAGTATAACGGAGGAGTGAATAATTTAGAGCCGAAAAGGCCTAAAGAAATGCGAAAGGAAAGTTTAGGTCTACGATCATTATTTAAATTCATGGCTCTAATGTGGGAAAAACGATCTGCACAGCTCAGGTTTCTAGAAGGCATATACTGGATCATTCTAGAACACGGCCAGCCTCTATAAACAGTTGTCGCGAGATCGAGTGGAGTCAGTAGTACTACGAGTTCGAGGCGATACGAAGTGAAGAAGACGGAGCGAAGAAGTGACAAAGTGTTCATATACCTAGTGATAACTAATTAATAGTAGAAGTGATAATTAAACAGCAAATAGTTAAAAAAATAAGCAGTGGAAACCAATTGAGAACGCATAGGTTGAACATAATTGTTAGTTAAAGTTGTGCTTGTTTTAATTGACTTATTAACCAACAGCAACGACAAAAAGTCTATTTCTTGGGAACTTGTTAATGAACTCTTCACTTTTTACTTCAGAAAGTTTACTCCACACCGATTATCGCTCAAAGTTATATTAACAACTACGAAGAAACTTCTTGTGCTTTTGCGCACAACGATCCAAAACATCAAAAGTACGATATGTAAATGTATAGGTATATACAATATTATACAGTCTTATTTGTAGACGAAAATATCACAACCGAAGCGTTAAAATCGCTCCGAGCGGACCCTTCATGTTAATCTGAATTAATTACCCTAATTAATGCGAAATACATTACTTCACGGGCAATCTCGAAGAAGTCCTTCCTTCCGCCATCAGTTAAGACGCAATTTGACGTCAGGAATTTTTTTGTTAGATGAAAATTGAGAGGAACAATTTGGAAAGTCGAGAAGGGGAAAATGAGAGATTGGAAGATTAAAAACTTATTTGGCTGCATAAATATAAACAAACTGTAAAATAATTAAAAAAGAATATCACGTTTAACTGTTTTCAAAACATTAAGTAATAAACCACAGCAAAATCTTCCTTTTAGTCCTAGAAATTATTGACGACTTCGCCTTCTTAATTTGCCCCGACTGCGGTTTGAAATAAACACGTTTTGCATATAAACACAATGCAATAAATAAAACACAAGGTACAACTGACAGGTACAAATGATGTTATGTGTATTCGACGATGTGATTTTGCACAATTATGCAATTGGCAAGATTACTGTTAAGTAATCAAACATGGGTAATATAATTATATTTGCCCAATTACTTAGTGACTTCGAAAAAAGAAGGTCACTTCGAGGAAGATGCACTCTCGTATCTGTAAACGATGACCTCGTTGCTGACATTTAGCAAATTAGATTCCATTAGATACATTACCATGTCTTGTGGTTATCACAGTAGGTAACGGCTGATAGATGCCAAACAGCAAAACATTGCATAACCAAATAATCTCTAATTGCAGATACTGAGGATAATATTCTTCTATCATGTGGCACTGTAGTACATATACATATAGTAATACCCAGGGGCGGCCTTTGGGGGCGGCGAGCTGCGCAACCGCCCGGAGCATCGCTCTTGCAGGGACTTCGTGTTCTCGCGTAATTTTCCAATTAGAAAATTTTAAGTACTAATGGTACTAATAGTATTAATATTTATTTAAATTTCTGAATCCCTGATTCTTTTAAATAATAATCTTTGTGTCTATTAGTTCTTGTTAATTTCAAATAAATAATTTTGGAATTATAAATTTATTTATTTGTAACTGTATTTCATGTCAAGTACCATCATTAAAACTAATTCCACAAGCTCGAAAAGATCTACCCGCCCGGAGCCTCGCAGTGGTTAAGGCCGCCCCTGGTAATACCTATCAAGTAATTGGTTAATATTTGCTGCTTCTGTAGTAGGTAATCCTGCAATTCATATGTTTGAAAAAATGGGATCAACTTAAACAAATGACGGTCACATCTCAGACATCTCATAAGAAGTAGTACTCCAAAAACAACCTTCATTTGCAACAAGTAAAAAATCATTTGTTTATAGATACACAGTAGTTGTTAATAAACAAACATATGCACATAGTTGCTCGAATAGTTTCGTTTATGAGTTTTACCAACTGCAAACAAAACTGTTGCAAATTACCTACAAGTTCAACAATCTGGTTAACAATCGTACATTTAGGTTTTCTTGCTCGAGCAGTTCCACTCGAAACTTGCCAAGTTTATGAGTAACGTATAGGAAACAATCCCGATAAACGTACATTCATGCTTGTGGTGTATGCCTCTACATACGTATGCAATGCACATCCACTACCATTTACGGTGCGCCTTTTGCATAACAAAGCAAAGTTTTAGGTACTTCACCATTACGGAGTATGCAGCGCACCGAAACCCCAACTTTAACTCAAGAATCCAATAGCAACTGCATAATAGTATGCAAGCACACAAATATGCAAGTATGCATACAATATTTACTCCTAAATAACTGTTTTTTTTTTTGTTTTATTAACTACAAAAGTCTGTTTGGTTACGGGACAATTGCAGCTGACCACATAGTTGAACATATAGACAATCTTGAACTGAAATAATGATGTAACTTCCGTATGATTAAAGTACCTAGCAAAAAACGTGCCCAAATTTTGGGAACGATTGAAAAGTTTAGCAAATATACAATTGTACATATACAATTTCCCAATTTCCCTATACAGAATTGCGATATCGCTTGGACATTGACATCTCGCAAACTAACGAAAACGCCCCTAGCATTAAGGGAAGTTCAAAGATAATCATTCCACCATGAGAAGATGACCACCTGAATTTGAGTCATCATCATAAGGTCGTCCAGTGTTGCCAATTCGAGGGATTTATCCCGATTCGAGGGATTTTTGACGTTTTCGAGGGATAAAGGGATTTTTCCTTATGTTTGCGGGATTTTTTGTAATTTGCCATTTTCTGGTTGGTTTTTTTTGATTTTGTTGACCTGATATTATATTATGAAGGCGCTCATTTTTCTAATTGTAAACGTAAAATTTTGTCAGCTATAATCGTATAATGTTGTACGATGAAACGGTTGATATACGACGGCGACGTACGTTCAAGCCTACTGGTGCAGTCTGCAGGTACCTGCTCAAGTCCCTACGATAAATTGTCTTAAACTTTTTTGAATTGTATATTGTTTTCGTATCATTGTATGGTCTTCAGCAAACATCTTGAAAGTGACCAGTCAACAGATCAGAAACAGATGTTAAAACTAATAAAAATAAATGTTTGAATTGGTGTATTGTTCCAAAATCCGAACATCTAAACATCTAAACCCCCAAGGACTGGTTTTGTCTGCATTTTGGGAAACGAGATAACTACATACAATAAAATTTATTGGTATTATACTATCGACACGAAAAGTTGTCCATGTTTACAAAAATATTGTATATTTTTTCTTCGAATAAACGATTAAATTAACGAATTAAAAAATAATAATAGTAATAAGTTGGAGGGATTTTTAGAGAAAATATGGGACTTTTTGGACCTGCGCGTGGAGGGATTTTTAGAGAAAATATGGGATTTTTTGGACCTGTGCGTGGGATTTTTTCCTGTAGTAGGTTGGCAACAGTGGTCGTCAGTCCTAAGACTGGTTGGACATGCACCTCCACTCGTTCTGAATTCGAGTGAGGTCAGCTAAATTCTTCAGTGAACGATGGAGATGGCAAAACGATTTAATGCTCCATTTACGTTATTATGTTAAGATCCCTGAATATCACTTCAGAATATATATAGAGATGTGCATGTAATCGACTTCGCATAGGTCATTTAAGAAGGGTCCTTTGAATGGAACATAAACGAGCTCTTATATCCCATTCATGTTATTTGATATTGAGCCACACAGCATTTGAAAGGAAACCGTCGAAAAGGTTAAACAAATGCGTCGACATATATTTATGCTTTGCGTAAATAAGAAAAGAAAAATATGGGAAGATGGGACATGTTATTAACTTCAAACTTTGAAAGCTGAATAATAAAACGATTCGGAAAAAAAGTTCAGGACGACTTACGGAAAATATTGACATAAGTAAATGCCAAAAGAATTTGAACAAGAGAGTGTAGGTATATTTGTGATAGAAATCGATACAGTAATCGCCTATGACGATATAACTTTCTGAAATCTACTCACGAAGGACCCCCATCTTTAAAAAGTTATTGTTATGCACGGTCGACATCGGTACTCACCCTTTCAGTTTCAACTGGTTCAACTTGCATGTAAAAATCAACTCAAATAATGAAAAACAATACCCATTTGCAAAAGAGTACTAAACCCAGAATTAAACAAAAAATAGATACCATCGATAAAAAGTATTCTTAATAAGGCGTCTTCATTAATATTATCCGATAGAAAACAAAATTCCTCTGCAAAACTGTCTTTAACAATGTACCTACTCAGAGGTTCCATAAAATTCGTTACAACTTTTGTCATTTTTGATACCTGTTCTAAAGCGACATAAACGCCTTCCAGGTCCTTAGACAAGAAAAAAGCACGTGCAATTTGCCACGAATAGTCGATTGTCGGACAATAGAAAGGCAGGAAAATAAAAAGCCCTCAAGTCAAACATTCCCATTCATCCACTACGTAACACAAAAGCCTTTTACACAATCAATATTCAATCAAATCGAAGCAATGTGAAGGAATCCAAACGATTCCTAAAGCAAATACCTATACTACAGTCAAACGGATCTCTCAGATCAGAAAAACTGCTGAAAGCATCGGCAATCGTATTAATGCCAGAAACCAATTTAAGATTCATAAAAGAGAAACAATAAGATAATTAATGAGACTAATTAAAACTTCTACTCTCTGTTAGTACCCACGGAAATCTTAGGCAGGTATTCGAACAATTCTATTATATTTGGTTGCTTGCATTGGCTGAATGGGAAACATAATTTTCAATTTGGATTTAGGAACGGTGCCGCGGCATCTTCTGATAAACGCCATTATTTATTGGTCGTAATTTACATTTAGCAATGCTCCAAATTACACAAATACGTCACCCGTTCTGGTATACCACTAGCATTGTGTCAGATTTATACGTCAACACGAGCATCCACCATCTACCACCACACACATGCGTATAATATACACACCACAATCCCCTTCAAATGATATCCTTTTTGGCTGTTCTTTTTTTCTGCGAGACCGACAAACTCGTTCGTTTCGACAGAATAAAACCGAAAATGTCAGACAAACGTGTACATCACATGCCAAAAAAATGTAAGCCATTTCAGATTTCACAAACACTCTCCAATTCATATCACATGTACAAAAGAGAAGTGAATATCCTAAACCTGGAAGAAGAATGATAACACATCATCTAAATGTCACGATTAATCTTCAGTAAAAGTTCGATTTTTCAGAT
Source organism: Agrilus planipennis (assembly GCF_000699045.2). Classification (NCBI taxonomy): domain Eukaryota; kingdom Metazoa; phylum Arthropoda; class Insecta; order Coleoptera; family Buprestidae; genus Agrilus; species Agrilus planipennis. The sequence continues at coordinate 732,454 of NW_020438915.1, read as the reverse complement.
ATCACATCAAAGTTCTTCAAGAAGTGTTGAGGTATATATATAGGGTGTATCGGTAATCTAATGAGGCGGGCATTCCACTTGCTATAAGCATGAACACCGGCGACATAATGTATGGTGGATTGTCTAAACAACCTCTAACTGACAAGCGTGGTTTAGGTTTCCATACATTTTGTAGAACATTTGGGAATTTTTGTCTTTATTTTTTTGTAGGTACGTGAATATTGACCACGCGAGCCTCACTTCTAAGAAACAAAATAAAGATATTATCTTGTGATCCTATAGGTTACAGGTTTTGGTCTTTTTTACTCGAAGGAGTAATGATAGAATAATATACACATAAATTACGAAAATGAATAGTTTTGGTAAAAATCAGAACTAAATCATCCCGTTATCACAATGGTTGTCACATGGCAACCGGAAATTACTGATTCCAATCTGCAAAGGACGCGTTTTAAGCAGAAATCTAACACCATAAATGGATTCCTATCTGCCGTTTTCCTTTCACAATCAGCCTTTATTTTAGTAACTCACGCAATGCTCGCAGTTAAAACAAAATTTTCTTTTCCAGTTTTAGTTCTAACAGAAAATAGAAATAAATTGTAAAAATAATTCAAGATCTACAAGGATGTTCTTTATTAATCACAAGGGCCGATTCATGTGTAATTCAATACACCCAATCAAAATCTGGTTATATAAATGGTCAATCAGGATTTTGTGATACCTACGTTGATGTCAAAGTGATAAAAATGTCTATACGACAAAGAAATTCAATGAAAGTGTACAAAAAGTAAGTGGAAAATAAATTTAATCTTTTAGCGCATGCAGCGGAAGTTTGGAAAGCTCTTTAGGATCACTGACTGAAAATCCTGAAAATTCCAAATTCTTATCAATAGTTTTAAAAGTTTAAGCCATATTTGTTTTTGTGAGTTAATGCTAACTGAAGTTTTTATAGCTGAATCCTGCACATTTCGTCATGCATGCGGAATTCGAGTTGTTTCTCAAAATGTCTGCATCTTATATACTAATTGTAAATTACATCTGTTAAATTTTAACCTCACACAATCTCAAAAGTAAAGTAATTGATTAAAATTTCAAACGTCACGTTTAGTTTGTACGATAAAATCACGCTGAGAACTAAACACACAATAAACAACAAAAAAGCTGCACATAAACTGCATCGGTAAATTAAAACATCAGTGAAAATAATGAACCACACCGTCACGACGCGTCGGGAATGATGGCGATGCGGCGGCGGTTTGTCTGCACAGTATAATGAAACTGAATTACGATCCATAACGTACTTATACAAGGCCATTTTATTTATCTACATTCTGAACGGCCTTCTTTACAATGGATAATCTCACGGTTCAAGTTAAAACTAGTATTAGTAAACTAACATGATAACGATCTTCAATCGTTTCATTCTTGTTGGTTACCGTTGCACAAAGTGAAAATTTATCATAAAAACTGCAGTGAAAACAATAGTAAATGAAACTTACTTTTAAAGGTCACTAAAAATTTAACAACAGTTTTTATTGGGAATTATGTAAATTCTACTTGTTTTTGGTTTTTCGGGTTTCATATCTAACAACGAAAAAACATGAAATTGATAACAAACTCGATGAGATCTGTGGTCCAACAGTCCTTCTTTATAGATGGAAATGTGTTTTCATATAATGACCCTATTCGAGAATAATTTACAATTCCTCTGTTACTACGACAACTAATCCGATTCCAAACTATCGATCTGTATCTATTATCTTCACCTTAGGCTAAATGACAATGGTTATTAACCAAAATTGGTCATCCACGGAAATATAACTTGCTCCTGGTCACGATCACGTGATTACCGTTAGCAATTGAGTTTTCTTAGCATTAACTTCTTGATTCGTCAACCATAATTTCTTTAATGATTAATCGTTAAAACAAAAGCATTATAAATACCATTTGTCGAATCAAAAATTACAAAACAAAATTGACTATACTATGGAACGAACAGAATAAACTTTTTGCTAGAAGAGAAATTTTGGAAAGCAGCATTTTAATAATTAAATTCCGCAACAAGTAAATGTACACAATCCACCCCCGATATAAGTTATAGCAATTAGACTAAAATTGATAACATACTTGTCGGTGTAATCATGCTTGCTAATATTTATTTCTAACATCCAAGTTAATTTGAAGGCCTCTCCGTTGTTTTGTAACAATAACGACTAAGAAGAGCGTTATCCGTAACTATCTGGCAAAACTAAATAGCAATAGGATACTTAATCTTGGGAAACTTGCTGGCTGCCCTGTCAGTCATGTCGTAAAAGTAAGCTTGAGGATGTTGGCAAGCAGTACTAGAGCGCTGCCACGTATAGAAGCGCCCTGGGACACGAGAAGTCGTACTCAATGCAATGAATGACTAAATTAATGTTATTTACTAGTCTAAACGAACACCAGAGTACCAAAAGTCTCAAAAGTTCACAATGCAAGCCATCGTAACAACAACGGTAACAAACTTTGTTAACTTATTGCACAATTTACGAAGCTACCACTCAATGCACCAATTAAGGGCAGCGTGAATAAACTTTCTTTATTGCTCGTTGTACTACCATTTTTCGTAACTTGTTTGGTAGGTGTGTACATAAAAATAATATAAACTAATGCGACAAGGATTTTCATCCTAAAGATTGTTATCAAATTGTAAAGCTTTGTTCGCAGTTACTTTATAATTTTTATTGATCTGACCATGATCTCGATAGCCTATTTCAATCCTTTAACGGAATTCCGTATTTAAAATACAAATCTTGCTAGTAAACTGAAGTTAAATGGGACACTACTGTGTGACAGGTAAAAGCTGAGATATAACTTACGAAATACGCTCAAACAAAAGCAAATTCTTAATACTTAAAACTTACTAGGTACCAATTACTTATTTCCCAAAACAAAATGTAGTATATCATCGGATTGGAGCTGCAAAAAAAACATCAAATCCCTTACCAAAATATGGAGTGCTAGTCGTTCTATGTAGGTACTATTGAAGTGGATTACGGTACACTTGAATACTTTACGACGTAATACTTGAACAGAATCAAGGAAGGAAAGAAAGGGTCGAAAGCGAAGGACATAAAAATGTAAATGTGATCGCGTGGGATAATAAGAATATTAAATTTTTCCACTCCGTCGTCCTTCCAATGTCTATACGGCAATGAAAGTAACATCCAACGATGCGTGACCGACATATACAAGATTATAATCATTATTTCATCCCCGTCTTGTTCAAATAAAATACAAACGACAGGTATAACTAACAAGGAGTTAGTAAAGACGTCGAGACTCTAACAAAATTAGCGGAAGTAAACTCGTTTACCCATGCGAATTATAGAAAAGGTTTTCGTTCAGTTTCAACAAATGTTGATTCTCTCGTTATTGGACGCCCGAGCACGTCAACAAGCTGTTAGACTCTCACCGCGAAGACCCAAGCTCCACAGGATCATAACTGGTGACGAATCATGAGTTTATGGGTATGAAGTGGAAAGTAAAGTCATCTCAATAAAACCAGCCAGTTAGGTCGAATGTGAAGGTTTTGCTTACAATTTTCTTCGATTTCAGGGGCGTGGTACATCATGAGTTCTTGCCACATGGTAGAACGGGCAATAAGGAATATTACCTGTAAGTTATGCGCAATTGCGCGAAGCAATCCGTCAGAAACGCCCGGATTTGTGGAAGAACGAAAATTGGCTTTTGCATCATGATACCGCCCTTGCTTACACATCGTTGCTTGTACGCGAATTTTTGGCCAAAAACAACACACTAATAATGCCGCAGCCACCGTATTTACCAGATATGACCCCTGTGACTTTTCTTGTTTCCGAAACTGAAGAGACCCATGAAATGACGACGCTACGCTATGATTAAGGGGATAAAGATCACGAAAGTGCTTCGAGAATTGGAAAAAAAACGTTGGTACAACTTTCTTTCCAAATAAGTACACCGTGGCGTTTAGGTGCATTACCATCCCTGGTCCAAAACCTTGACACATCAATAATATACAACACACATATGTATGTTTGAATGTATGCATTCAATAAGTACAATAAGTATAATTGTAGCTTGGAGTAATGGTACTTTAAGGAATCTTACCTCACAAAGATGAGTTTTTACTACTCAGCGCCTATTGATACTTTTGATCGACACATCGAGAACTATCATAATAAAAAAGAGTTTGACAGAGGGCCATTTTCCGTAATGACTAGCGGGGTCATTTATCGAGTGGATTAAAATCGGTCAAACTTTTTGGGAATTTTTGGTATTGAGTGTCAAGTTAATTCATCCCGTTTCCGCTTTCAAGCAAATTATTTCAAATTGAATCCATCTTCGAAATTCTTTTAAGAAGAAACACTGCGATCATATAAATCAAGTTGAAGGGACATTTAAAACATTCCTTCCTTTCAGTTGCGCCGGGAATCCGGAAGTACTCGAGCCCAGAAAAGAGAGTTTCAGAGTGAGAGAGAGAATATAAGAACAGAAGTGCGCAACTAATTAGTTTTACGTCGCCATCCGCGAGACTACTAATTCAGTACTTTACCTGGTGCGTTTTTTTCCTGCCTTTTTGTTTTCGGTCGTGTAACAGCTACGTTATGTATGTGGAGTGGCCTTTTTTTCTATGCCAAACACAAATGGAAAAGTTGCATGCAGGCTCTTGTTCGACTCTAAAATGCCCTGAATCAACGTGCAATTGCAACCATCGGGCACACTTCACGTCAAAAAGAAACAATCGCACTCGAAAACGGTTGATGGCCGAAAAACTTTGGAAAAAAAATTATTAGCAACAGCCCTAGATAAATTTATTTGGCCGGATACATCTGTCGGATGTATATACAAACACATCAACTGCAAATGGCATCACTGGATTTGAATGTGGCTCCACTAAATCTTCAACGTATGAAACATGAACTCAATAACCACACATTTTCATCCCTTAAAAAAATTGAAATCACGAATAGAAATTTATACTAGAGTAGGTTTGAATAAAACTTCAAATGTATTTGATAACTAAATGGACGTAAATTTTGAAAATCCAAAATATCTATACATCAACAATAAAATACTGAAAAAATTCTGGTCTTCAACTAAACTAGACTTAAGATACACAAAATCATTGTAAGACAAGAAAAACTTTCCATGAAAAATAAAAATTTAATATTGAAAGGGTTCATACCCCATTAATAACCCTCAAATATGCAGACAAATTACCTCACAGATATAATCCTACAATAAATCGCTCGTAGAATTAGAATACAAAAAATTATTGTGGGACTAGAACAATTTTCCTTGGAATACAATAATTTAATATTGCAGGGTTTCGCAGCCTATAAAATAACCCTCGGACCCGCTGACAAATTATCTCACAGGCATAATCCTACATTAAATGACTTGTACAGTTAGGATACAGAGAATTATTGTGGAACAAGAACAACTTCCCCTGATAAACAATAATTTGATATAGGAGGGTTTCGCACCCTAAAAGTAACCCCCAAACGCGCTGACAAAACAGGTATAATCCTACATTAAATAACACGTAGAGTTAGGATACAGAAAATTATTGTGGGACAAGAACAACTTCCCTTGAAAAATAATAATTTAATATTGGAGGGCTTCACACCTTATTAATAACCCTCAGACCGGCTGACAAATTATGTCATATAGATATAAAAAATTATTGGGGGACAGGAAGAACCCTCAATAAAAAAGAGTAATTTAACATTGAAATATTTCGCATCAAATAACTACGTAATTGTCACACTCATTTAAATAAAATTGTTATCAGCTTTCACTCTGTTGTTGAGAATTGTAACTTTTTTATAGTTTCTTTTTTACGATGAATTTAATGTTAATATATCCCGTGACGTACTTCGGAGTTTAGTTCGTGCGTACTTACTCTGCGGATGTGGCCATTTTCACATCGATGGAAAAACAAAACTTTATGAAGTGGAAACTTTATTATACACAGTTTTGCATTAAATATCTCCTGTTGAATTAAATTTGTTCCTGATAACGTTAGTGAAGCGAGTTTATGTTCCTCTTAATTATCACTTTTTAATGAACTATAAGCCTTTCCAACATTTAATGCGGATAATGTCGAATGTTTGCAACAGAAATCAGGTTACAGAGTCGGACGCTGACAGGATAATTCAAAGGACAATAAAAAGGACGTAAAGCAAATTTGCAGAAAGGATCAAGTAGAAATAGTATCGTTAAGTTGCATCACATTTAACCTTTACGGTCGCATAAAGAAAAGTTTGCTGCCTTTTGGGAAGTAAAAATCGTGCATTTTGCTGAAGAAAGTCCGTGCCAAAGGACTTTTTCTGTCAAGAGGCCTTTGTTAAACGGGATGACTTGGTGTAGATGGGGCCGACGTTAATGGAAGCTGACGGGTAATAAGAATGAGCCAAAAAATTTGTCTTTAAAATGAAACATCAGCGATATTTTTATTATACTAGACGTTAGCGGAACGTGAAGAGCCACAAACTGTTCAAGCTTTAATCCACTTTTATGTGCAAGTTAACATAAAATATAAACGATTAATTTTAGTTACATTCCTTTCAATTGAAATTCAAGTTTCTAATTGGACGTAATTAAAAATCATCATCATCATAAGATCATCAGTCCTAATACTGGTTGAACACACAGTCTTTCATATCCTGAGTAAATCATCGCATTTTCTAAAACTAGAACAACCCACATCCTTAACTATTTGTGAACGGGAATCTAACCTAGGTCTATCTCTACTTCTCCTAACTCTGTTTGTGTTTCTAATATGTCTTTGATTAGACCTTCATGCCTAAGAACGTGTCCAACCAACCTATCTCGCCTATTTTTTATTGACTTCCATAGAGTCCTCTGTTCTCCTATTCTTTCAAATACCTCTTCATTTCTAACCTTTTCTATCCACAATATCGAACGGTTCTAACCTTTTCTTTTCCGCCGCTCCCACTGTCCATGTTTCGCACCCGTACAATGCCGTGCTCCAAACATACACCTTTAACAACCTTTTTCGAATTTCTAAATTAACCGTTCGCGAGCATAGAAGTGACTTCTTTTTATTAAAGGCGACACGACCTTGCGCTTTCCTCTGCTTTATATCTCTACTACTCCTTCCATCCTCACTTATCTGACTTCCTAGGTATCTAAAATCAGCCACATTTTCTAATTTTTCGTCTCCTATCTTTATATTCGCTCTTTCCCTACTTTTTCTTCCCTTGCATATCAGTATTTTAGTTTTACTTTTATTTATTTTTATACAGTACTTACTGATCTGTCAGTACCGCTTCCATTTTATTTAAAACTATCTCTTTCCTTCTTGCTAGATGCTAATACTGCTATATCATCTGCAAATTAAGGATATTAATCTTTTGCCCTTGCACATCTATCCCTACAGTTGTACTGTCTTTACCGAAAACTTGTTTTACTTGTTTTAATTTTTCATTTGCTATGTTTACTTATATCCTTTTTCTTTTTATTGCCTCGCATACCACTATTTTTGTTTCACTTTTATTTATCTTCATACGATACTGTTTTGTTAATACCATCTCATTTAAGGCTATCTTTCACTCCTCCATGTTTATACTGCTATATCATCTACAAATCTAAGCATACTAATATTTTGTCCACATATATCTATCCCATACAGTTGTCCTGACTTTAATGATATTAAAAGATACGATACAATATTTGAAATACGTTTTTTTAATAGAATTAGGTCAATAATCGAAAAGTAGATACAGATAATAAAATTTCGCAACTTTTTTTATCCTAGGTATTACATTATCCAATTCTTATAACGTCGTCCTTAATATTGTAAATTTTTCATTCAATTTAAAGTTATATTACTACACCCCATCCCACTTCTCATCACTAAGTAAATTTTGTATTAATTGAAATACGCAACTACAAACTTCAGAACGTTTAATCTCTGACACCCTTCGCGAAGATAATGACTCAGTCAATAAATAATTCCGTTTCTGCCACATTTACTTCCCGTCAAAATATATACTCATCAGCTAAAAACTCCCGCCTACCTGCGCACGGGAGATATTATTAATCAGGAAAGCCATTTCCGAAGATTGCTGAGCAGAATTCGAATTATAAATACTACTGCGATACTACTGTCATTGTCGTGGTTTCATAAGAGAAACGAACATTTACAAATGAAACGAATAATTACTACCATTCGATCTAAAAAACAAATCGTAGTCATTAACTTCTCAATTTATCTTAAAATGAAGGAAAATATTGAATCCTGAAAGTGTGATATGATGCATATCATTAGTTATAGTAATATGCAAGTATCTTCATCTTCGTCAGTCCTAAGAGTGGTTGGACCTCCACTCTTTCCTATCCTGAGCTAATCTTCACATTTCCCTAACACTAGAACATCCCACATCCTTAACTATTTGCGAACAGTAATCTAATCTTGATCTACTTCTACTCTTCTTAACTCCTGTTTCTGCCTGTAATATGTCTTTGACTAGACCTTCATGCCTGAGAAGGTGTCCTATCAATCTCGCCTATTTCTTATTGGCTTCTATAGATTCTTCCGATATCCTATTCTTTTTAACAACTCTTCATTTCTAACCTTCTCTATCCATCCTTCGCCTACAACACCACATTTCGAACGCTTCTAACCTTTTCTTTGCCGCCGCGCCCACTGTCCATGTTTCGCACCCGTACAATGCGACGCTCCAAACATACACCTTGAACAATCCTTTTCGAATTTCTAAATTAACCGTTAGCACAGAAGTGATTTCTTTTTATTGAAGGCGACTCGACCCTGCGCTATCCTCTGTTTTATATCCTTATTACTCCTTCCATCCTGACTTATTTGACTTCCTAAATATCGAATCACTATTCATGTTGTCCTGATTCAAATTTTTAGACCCGAATCAGGACTGGTAGCGAAATCCTTTACAAATCCTTCAGTCACTATTCATTTCTGTAATAATTTCAGTGCCCATGTCGAAGAACAAGTTTACATTGAATGATTTTTCATTCGTATAATCTCGTCTAGAAGATTTAATGCGGTGTGTTGCAGGCGGGTAACTTTACCCTGAAATGTGCAGTTTGAAAATGAACTAGAAACAGGCGGAAATTATGAAATTAGCCGAGCCGTCCGCCATTACTAAACTAATGGATTAATTACAAGTTTGCACTGTAACTGTAACGAATTGCGAGCGCCAAAGCTGAGGATGTTTCAGTGGACCACAGATTCCCATCTCGTTGTCCTGCCTCTGGTCAACGATGAATTGCTTCTACAACTACAGCTTAGAAACTTCAACCAAACTACGACACGTACAGCAAGTGCGTCACCCGAACCGTATAGCACCAAAGCCGTCAAATAATTCAATTACACGTAGTAGGTATGCAAGGTAATTAGATTCTTAGTATCACAATTTGTTTATAATTTGTTTATAGGTGGAAAATAATTAAAAAGAACGAATTGTGAGTTACAAACGGAAATATATAGATCATAAGAAGAGCTTATGAAATCGAGGGAATGGAAAAAAGGGTGAGAAAAATAAGATAATACAATAAGAACAACAGTTATAAGACTAGTAGAAAGTAGAAAAATTAAGAGTCAAAAATGGAGTTACAGGAAGGGCTCAAAAATACAAAAAAAATGATCAGGATATATAAACAAAATAGACTAGGTAAAGGCATAGAAGAATGATATTTCTTATACTACCACAGTATAACTTGAAGCAAGATGCCCTTCTGAATGGTGAGTTAAAATCTTAGCGGTGATCGGTGTATTACCTCATCAAACGATTCTTTGCAGATGCTCTTAAAGGCAAAAATCACTGAAATGTATACTTCGTTTAGTATCTGTAGCGATGTGACCTTCAGTTTGACCGGCGCAAAGTAGAAAAGAACAGCACTAGGCCAGAAAAGGAAGGAGACAACTCTCGGTCAAACTCTTAACCGGTGAGGACCGTATAATCCGTACAGTACTGCACGGAAAAATTGATCATTTTATCCACTACAATTGCGTTGCTTAAATGTGCTGTTATTGGTACCATTTACTACTGATAATATCAAAGAGATGTTTATTTATATTTCAAGACATATTAAAGGCTTTAACGTTTATTTTCGACTCGCACTACTATTCATGATTGAGCAAAACCTTTGGCAGGTACTGTATGAAAAAGTATGTTTAATGAACAAGAGTCGAGAGTATAATGAGTTTTTTTCTCCCTACCTACGATTTTGCCAGCGCGCATCCAAGACATTGGAAGGGGCACATCGCTACAGAAAGTAAATGAAGTATAGTTAAAAAAAAGTGCACCAACCTTTCTAGCATGTGGTTGCCTGATAATGGCCGCCGGTTGACCGATGAAGCTGGTGATCGTGGTGAGCGGTGAACCGATGCTGGTCAACATGGGCTGTACATGGACAGCCGTCTGCGGTCTCTGCAAATGATGCAGCGTGCCCGCTGCGGCTGCAGCCGCAGGGTGTAGCGGCATCGCCACAACCTTCTGCAGAGGCACACCCCACGGCAAGTACCACGAACCCGGGTGCTGCATCGTTACGAAACACTATTTTTTTTCGACACTAATTTATTCACACGAATAACAACTACAGTATCATTCGTTCTTCAAGAAAAGGAAAAAATCGACTTTTCACTAACGCGCTTGTACAAAATAAAATCAAATAAAAATGCGCTACTTTACGCTATAACGACCTACGTGTATGTGTAGGTCTAATTAGACTACACGGAATGATAAGGATTTCGTTTTGTCGGGGGTTGTTGGCGATAATGTGCCGCACGCCATGCGAATTACTGCACCAGCTTCTCCCGGTGATAGGTGGGTACCAGTACCAGTCGATACGATTGCACCACGTCGCGACGACAACCGCCGCTTTTTAAACTATTACAAATTTGCTTGTTTGCCGCTGGTCTTTCTGTTCTACTTTCCTTCTTTGTCTGTGTTTTCTAAGTTTTTCCTAGTGCAGATATTTCTGAAAAGTAGTAGGTATAAAAATCGTGAGCACTTTTAATATGCGACGCTTACAATAGAACGCGAACTGCGGAAACTCGTGTACGGTGAAACGCTCAGAAACGTTGCAGGATAATAAGCAAGTCCTTGGTCGAACTTTAGAAATAGCCTCGAACAAAATGTTTAGTTAATAAGAACGCCTATTATTATAAAATAGAAGTGGTACCGACACATCAGCTAAAGGTATGAAAATAAGTAAAAAAAAAACAACAAAAATCTTAATATAAGTAAGGAAAAATTGGAGATGAAAAAAAAAAGTCGCTGATTTTTGATCTAGAAAGTCACATAAAACTTGCGTGGCATCAAGAGACACGAAACAAAGGCTGATTTATGGTGGTTAATTTAAAAATTCGAAAAAGATTGTTAAAAGTGTACGTTCAGATTTAGAGCACGACAGATGCAACACGTGAACAGAGGGTTAGAAGAGCTTGAGATAAGGTGTTGCACGAGGATGATAAAAATATCATGGATAGAAAAAGTTTGAAATGAGAAAGTACGGGAAAGGATATAAAAACAAACGGTCTTCTTGCTAAATATAAAACCTAACGAAAAAAGGTGTAAAAACAACATAAAAAAATAATGAAAATTAATTTCACATTGGGATCATGGTCGTTTAAAAAGAGATGAAATAACAATTGCGCAATTACACTTGTATACGCACCAAGGTGAAAATGAAAACAATAAGTAAAATAAAAAGCAATAACGCAACTGTTACAACCTTTTGTTTTGTAACTTAATTACCCATAAAATAAGGGAAACCTATACATATTTCACAGAATGTATTGATGAAATTTGATTACAAGGACAATAAAAATCTCAATCACATCATTAATACGTAAGCATGCATCTTCCAACAATAACATCTAAAACATACACCAAACATTACACATTTATTTGTCGACATTTTTTTGTTTTTATATTGGGAAAATACCCAATTTTATGAACTTTTGTAATATACTTTTTCAAAATATCACTTCAGAAGCTTTAAATTGCATATATTGGACTTAATGGATTATTTATTTGTATGAAAAGATGGATGAAGGTATTTTTACGAATTTTCCTATACCGACTAGTATTTTTCAAAAGATGTTGGGTTTTTAACTCGCCACTAGTGTAGATTATATGGAAGCTGCAGCTTCGGCAGCTATTTTTTAGGCTCCGACCAAATGAGCCCTGAACACGCAGAAAACTAAATTTTTATGAAAACGCAAAAATTACAATTTTTGATTGACAACGACTTAATTTGTCGTCGAAATAGTAGAATTTATTAGGTAACTTGTAATAATCTCAATTTTGACATGTTTATTTAAAAATTATTTCAAGTTTCTTAATTATTACAATTTAATTTGTAATATCAACTAAAATACCTAGTAAATTTATTTCTGCTGGGATTTTATTTTTACAAATTCGGTTCCAAATTGTAATTTTTATTATTTTCGCTTACGAAGCAACGGACTAGTGGGATAAATTGTAAATATCGCTTTAATATTTAG
>NW_020438915.1:569569-718951 GCF_000699045.2 Agrilus planipennis | reverse complement strand
ACTTATCTGACTTCCTAGGTATCTAAAATCAGCCACTTCTTCTAATTTTTCGTCTCCTATCTTTATATTCGCTCTTTCCCTACTTTTTCTTCCCTTGCATATCAGTATTTTAGTTTTACTTTTATTTATTTTCATACAGTACTGATCTGTCAGTACCGCTTCCATTTTATTTAAAACTATCTCTTTCCTTCTTGCTAGATGCTAATACTGCTATATCATCTGCAAATTAAGGATACTAATCTTTTGCCCTTGCACATCTATCCCTACAGTTGTACTGCCTTTAATGATGTTGATGGCGTCTTCGATGTATAGATTAAAAAGTAGCAATGACAGTGTGCATCCCTGCCTGACTCCCTTCCTAATATTTACTTCTCTACGTTGCATCCCCAGCTCTATAACTGCCTGTTGCTCTGTATCACTCTTCTATCTTTGTAATTCATCCCTACATTTTTAAGTATATTTAACATCTTGTCCCATTTAACATTGTCAAAAGCTTTCTCTAAATCTACAAATCCTATGTACGCACTCTTTCCTTTTTGATTATCGATTAAGACATAATTAAGTTATATTTTTCAGACGGTTATTAATTGCTATCATGGAAATTTTATTACAAAACTGACTTTCATGTCATCTACAACAGTACAATGTTGCCTAATAAAAGGGCATCAGCAGTAGCGAGCAGGGCAATTCACTACATACAAAGGCTATTTATTTATGAAATATTGTGAGGCTTACGACACTGTTTAAGCTCGGCTGTTTGGAACTTTTGGCACCACATGTTGGACGGACAAATACACACATTCCCGGTACGTAAACGTATGTGGATAGACGCATTTAAAATAGACTGAAACAGAAGTGTCCGTTCAACTGGCCGTCCACAATTATTAATTAAGTCGGTGGTTGTGGTTGTGGTTCTATTCCAAGGTTGCCGATGACATGCACCCGTGCGCTCAGACAGAATTAAATTCTCCGATGTACATGTCCAGTGATAGTATTATTATAGCATTATTAATATTTCGAACGATGACTTTTGGCAGCCGAAACTACCGCCGAAAAAACATATAGGAAGTTGAAAACGCCATAAATTTACGAAAGTGCTTATTCTTTATAACGATTCCGAACCTTGGCCGACATTGTTTAAGCGCCAATTCGTGAATTATTAGGCTAATAATACCAACTTCATTATGTATCATTTCATTTCGTTAACAGCCTGACAATAACAAACTACTCAGAAGAACTACTGTATCTAACGACGAAACACATGACCAAGATCTGGTAAAAATACTGTGAATCAGCACTATAAATCGTGAATTTCTTTATGATTATAATAAGAAACGTTTAATAAATTACACATATTATGGAATTTGCGAAGTATTCAACTTGTGCGAAAACATTGCTTTCCAATAAAACTTTACTGTTTTGTATACGTAAAAAATATATTCGGAAAATTTGAGGAAAAAATAAACTAAAGAAGAATATACAAACTCAATATTTTGCTGTAAATTATTATATTTTACCAAGTAGGTACATATTATACTTGCTATTAATATTAAAACTCAATTTATTGATTGAATCTATAACAATCATTAAAAGTTTTGATAAAAAAAAACTGAGTTAACTGCAAACTGAAAATCATTTCACTATTTATTTCATGCGGATCACCTTACTTAAAAGTGCTGTTTCAGATGGATATTTATAATTCTAATTTTATAAAAAGACAAGCATTAATCACACGCTTCCCTTCAAGAAAATTTCTTTTTCGACGATATTTATCGACCCAATCCCATATTGTGCGATACTCATCATATTACTGTATTTTAAAAAAAAATCGTAATTGCACTGCATACTATAGGGACTATAGGAAATTCTACCACACAGTCGCCATGTTTTTTAAGCTCCGCCCATTTGACGAATCCCAGTGGTACAAAAGATAATTAAACGCAGAAAGAAAAGCTTGTTATTTACAGCTCTAAACCACAGTCAAGCGCAATAAAAACGCTAACCGCTTTAATTATTGTGTAAATAAGTGGACAATACTTTTCAATTAGCAATTTATTACATTTAATGGCCGTTAATATTAAGCGACGAATGCGAAATAGGAAAAATTTATCTCTTCCAAAGCGGCAGCAGAAGCAAATAAATTTCGCCGTTTATACATATAACTACATAGGAAAATTAACGAGACTATAAAATGAAATAGTTTTTAGTGTGGTTAGGCGACCGAATAATTTATTGACCTGCGAATTGGTGAATAAATACCCCAATGACGTTTTGATTAAATATACGAATCTGTTAAAGTTATGACCATGTACACACGTTACGGACTGTAGACTAGGGATTCTGTGTAAACATTGTCTTAATAAACGTCGAAAACTGAAACTGCTCATAATCATCCTCTCAACATCCAATTTTCCACGCTACTTACGACACACAAACTAGGGTTGCAGCAAGAGTCAGGAATAAGTGCGACGGTCTTGCAAAAAAGTCAGTTTGACAAATGTCTAGATGATGGCCCCCACCCCCGAACGGGGTGGGAGTGGGTGGGATCGAAAGGGGAGTTCTCCCCCACCACTGTACCATAAAAAGTTCGTGGCGGTCTCATCCCATAAAAAGTTATGGGGGTTGGATGGAGGTGGGAGTAGGGGGAATCGAAAGAGGGTAGCGGGGATCGAAAGAGGATGGTCACTTGAGTAAAACCCCATAAAAAATTTGCGGCGGTCTCACCTCCATAAAAAGTTATGGGGGTTGAAAATTGATTATTTTGACAATTTTGAACCCCATAACTTTTCATGGGGGTGAGACCGCCACGAACTTTTTATGGAACAGTAGTGGGGGAGATCTCTTCTTTCGATCCCCCTACCACCACATATGAGCTTTTTAGGCTGCAGCTTACAACCCCGCGAATATAAATACAGGTCCCTTCAAGACAATTGACAATATTGCGAATTTAAAAATAAGCAAAATTCGAATCAATCCCGAGATCAATCAGCCCGTGTGTGCGCTCATCGAATGGAATGGGGAATTCGGGGGTTAGTTTTCGGCGTATTTTCTTGCAGACTAATAGGTAGACTGAACGAACGGGCTTCATGCAACAATTTGTCGCCGCACTCGTCGAAGTGAAAAATTGATGATTAAATAATAATTGCTGTACAGTAAATCAAAATATTATATGTTCCCAAGTTTTTGTAATTTATAAAGTAATCCCAACATTATTAATGGAAAATCTGTACCGAAATGTTACGTAATTTTTGATTAGAAACACAAACGATATGGTCGCTGTCTCACTTTACCATAGTAAATCAAAAACAATAGAGTAAATATAGTCAGCCCGAATGTTAATTTTGAATCCGTAGAACAGGACGTTATGTAACTAAAGTGGATCCAATTCGTTGTTTGGTTCGTGCTGTCAAGCGACCACGGTAATCATTTATGTGTGCGCGTCCACATATAATCCGACAATTGTGAATTTAGCGCGAAACAAAATCTCACAAGCCACAGAGGCCGGAAACTATTTATTTTCATTTTCACAAACACAAACCTTTTACTAATGATTCTAATCGCTTGCACACTTGCAAATTTTATTCCAGAATTATTGTTTGGATGCACATGCTTATCTACGAATTATCAAAAAGTTGTTTAATATACTGTCACATCATCATAAAGTCGTCAGTCCTAAGACTGGTTGGACACGCACTTCCACTCTTTCCTATCCTGAGCTAATCTTCGCATTTCCCCAAAACGAGAACATCCCACATCTCTAACTATATGCGAACAGTTTTCTAATCTAGATCTACCTCAACCCCTCCTAACTCCCGTTTCTGCCACTCATATGTCCCTGACTAAACCTTCATGACTGAGAAGGTATCCTACTAACCTATCTCG
This sequence comes from Agrilus planipennis, assembly GCF_000699045.2. Lineage (NCBI taxonomy): Eukaryota > Metazoa > Arthropoda > Insecta > Coleoptera > Buprestidae > Agrilus > Agrilus planipennis. The sequence goes on along the minus strand of NW_020438915.1, from coordinate 715,069 downwards.
CCTATTTCTTATTAACTTCCATAGAGTCCTCTATTCTCCTTTTCTTTCTATTACCTCTTCGTTTCTAACCTTCTCTATCCACGATATATCCTCATCATTCATACATATAACACCACATTTCGAACGCTTCTAATCTTTTCTTTTCTGCCTTATCAAACATAAATAGCACAAATTAGGACACACGACCTATCTCAGTACTATCTTAATTACTAATTTTCATTAAGAAAAGTTATTTGTTATTCTCTTTCTCTTCTTTCTCTGGCAGAATTATCCAGGACTGCCGAGTATTACCCGGTGCCGATCTCTAGTATATGTCAAAAATTAAATCTAAACAATTCAAAGGATAACTATCTCTTCATCACCACAGGACCGTTAGTCCTGAGGCTGTTTAGACACACATACTCCCTATCGTAAGCCCATCTTCGCATTTCCATTAAACTAGAATATTGCACATCCTATTTCTGCTTGTAACTAGCCCTACCTACTTATGTCGCCTATTTTTATTGACTTCCACAGCGTCTTCCATTCTCTTACTTTTTCTATTATCTCATCATTCCTGACCTTTACTATCCAAACACAAGCACACAACTTTAACAATCTTTTTCGAAGTTCGAAATTAACCGGTCGCCAGCGAAGAAGTAATTTCATTTTATAGTTAAAAGTGACTTTGTTTTATATCTCTACCGCTCCTGACTTCTAAGCAATAGAAAGTCAGCGACCTCTTCTAACTTTTCGTCTCCTATTTTTATTTTAAGTATTAACTCTTGACCTGATTTTACTTGCATAGAAATACTTTTGTTTTGACGCTGTCCTGATTCGAGTCTAAAGGCTGTCGTCGGTTGGAGTTGTTTCCTAACGTTTCGCTAACAAGTAGCGAGCTTCTTCAGAGGTTCTTCCATCCACATCTAACATCCGACGACGGCCTTTAAATCAGAATATAGTTCACTTACTGGCAGTGAAAGCCTTTACGAAGTTACTTTTATTAAAATGAAACTTCTTTGTCGACGGTATGAAGGAAATTTACTAGGGTATAAAATCGAAAAGTGTAACGCCACGCGTCACGCGCCAAGTGTGACCTCTACTGGATATGTTCAAAAGGAGTCATTTTAACGGGCTTCAGAGGCTAACCTATAGCTAAACCAATATTCCGCATTAGTCTAATCGAAATAAAGTTGTGTTTCTGGTATTTAGTAATTAATTAATGTAATACATCAAGCCAAGTTTTTTTTTAAATATTCCAACGAAGCTTCACTTCTACACACTCGCCTTTTTTTTATATATTTTCACATTTCATTTTCTTTTGTCAACAGAGTCTCCGTTTGATTTAACGATAGATATACCCTATTCCCCCTTTCTAGACGCTAACACTGTCATATCATCTATAAATCTAAGCATACCCCTGTATTTTTATCGCTAATTTTGCTTTTAAAATTACATAGAATATAACTGTCAAAACTTTGGAAACGTACAGTCCCAAAAGATAAAGCAACTGAATTTATTTCTGTGTCGCAGTTACCTCACAAAAAGCAATAAGTAATAGATTCGCAGGAAGCTGTAAAGATTCTAAAAGCCCTTGATAAATCGTTATTAAAATAAAATATCAAGTGGATAATTGTTCTCTGAAGACTTACGAAAGGGGACGAGGCGTAACAAACTTTCTCAATCACAAAATGATCTTTCGTTTATTAAAAGCAAAAAATACCGATCTCTTTTAGCAAACTTTACGAACAACTTCTGAACATCCATTAAAAGAATACCTTAAAGAAAACACAAGTATACCAAAAATCCCTGGAGTCAATACTTAGAAAGCATCCCGCTTTGCATTTAAAGCAATTAAATTAAGTAGAAGTTTTAATGAGTTTAACCGTTATAGAAACTTGTTTTGTTATTTACTTAATTTCTAACTTACTCCTGCTTAGTTAATAATAATAAATAAAATGGATAGTAAATTGGTTTTTCAAATAAGCGAAGAATTTTACGATTGTCACAAGTTAGTCGTACGCGATAGTGAATCTATTTATTTCTAGACATTTTTCCGTATGTAAACGCTTGTTTCTGCATTTTGTAACGATGTGACATTTCAAAATCTCGTTAGCGTTTCAAAATATGATCTTATCTTTTATAACAAAAATTACATTACAACAAAAGTCGCGTACCTCCAATTAAATAAAAGAACTAAATTACATGTAAAAGTGAAATTTTACAGAGAAAAAAAAAATGAGCAACAAAGAGATGATGCCATTCCATATTTCGTAATAAGAATAACTAGCAAACAAAAACAAAACTCAACACATAATTTCCGTTGTTTTCCTACGTTATCTTCATCACCATACAAATATACATACAATGACAACCATCAAGTCTGCTAGAAAAAAGGCAAACATCCTAAAATAATATTTGTTGGGCTATCATGCAACAAGTTGTTATTAAAACAAAAACATTAGGTAAATAAAATACACTCCCGGAAAATGTATTTCGCTTAAGGCATTTTTTTCAAAGTAAAATGAAAATCCTTACGTTTTAGTAATTTGTTGGATGTTCAATAATAGTAACAAAAACAAACTAGTGTTGACTAAAATAAGAAACAATTTGTAACTGCATGTTCTTTATCGCCGGATGCAAGCTTAATGACAACGTATGATATTTAGTAATGACACCAAATTTTATTTACAAACTGCAACGCAGATTGTAAATCAACAAAATTTATTTTATGTTAAAGCATTGCGACAATGCATGTTACGAAAAATTTGTAGCTACAGGTACATATTATAATATTTCGAAATAAAAATGATGATTTGCCAAATATTCAAGTACCAAAAAACACATAAGAATACGGGATAGAAAAGATAAACGTCAATCAAAAAGATATTTTTACAACTTTTTAGAAATAAATTTTTAATAGCTGAAACAAATTTTAAATTTGAAATTAACACATTTGAAACCGTACAAATAAAAGCACAAAACATCACGAAAGAAAATTAAATAAAAATTTCGAAATGCGTAATTAAACTAATGTCCGAGACATTCTCATGCTCTCTGAGGTGAATGAAGATCTCTCGTCATCGTGTGCTCACAACCATGTGGTTTTTTTGCATATTATTAATTTCTTGTACTGTGTTTTAGCACAACCTTCACTTTATTACGGAAGACTGAATTCTCGCTGTTCAAGATCCAGCAAAAACACTATATCACGGTTTTTTTACGGATTACAGACCAGTGTAAACGGACCTAGTGAATTCCAACTAAAAATTAAACCACATTAAGCCGGAGCTTAATTTCCCAGATATTTACGTTTACCTACGTATGGGTAGTTGTTTTAACGCAGGTACAAAACAAACTTCAAGAAGGAAAAGACGACTTACAAAATTAATTTCTGAAGTTATTTGTACGAACAGCTAGTTCATTCTCCTCATTCTAAACTTTTTATAATTACAGAACGAAATGAGAAAAAATCTTTTATTTAACTCGACAATTAGTTTTGATATATAAATGTATACTATATTTCTTCTAAGGNTTTAAAAATTCGGGTCCAAATTGTAATTTTTATAATTATTTTAGCTTACGAAGCAACGGATTAGTGGGATAAATTGTAAATATCGCTTTAATATTTAGGTAAATTTTCGTTTTTCATTTTCTCCGTGAATCACCACAAAACTGTTTGCATTTAGCAAACATATATTATAATTAAAAAAGCAATTGATACGTTTATTCTCAGCCAAAATGAACGTCGGTGCTGATATTAATTAGATACATCATTTGCAATTAAACATAAGCTGTTTTATCGACATCGGTACGATCTGTTAATTTTGTTATTTGTCACGAATAATGAACAAATTTGCTCATTAGTAACACATTAGGTTTCCCGGATCAAATTATACGTTGATAAGGGAAAGAAGGGAAAATATAACGACAAAAGTAATTAACTTGCATATCAAAGAGACGTTAAATTTCATCACATGACACATTAATAACTCGACAATATTTAATTAATTCAGATTATGAGCCTTTTGAAATTGTTTCTGTTCAAATATAAATCAATTGAAATCCAAAAAATATCGATAATAATTTTGTTCAATCGGCTATACTTCTGTGGCAGATACGTTGGAACAACATCGCACTTCTTTTCTTAAGGATTCAAATAACAACATTTGTAAACTTTGTTCTTTTAGAATGTAATTTGTATACGTTTTCCTGTCCTCTTCGAATCAATGACTTAATTACTGCTTCAATTATCGATTCATCATCATAAGGACATCAGTCCTAAGACTGGTTGGACACGTATCTCCACTCTTTCCTATCCTGAGCTAAACTTCGCATTTCCCTAAAACNACGCAAAATTTAATAATAAATATAATTATTATTAACAAATGAAGAAGAAAGAAGTTTTATTTTAAAACACGAAGTGTTCAATTTGTTGTCGCGCCCTATTCCACACTTGCCTGATGCGAATGACTGAATTCGTTCACGGCAAACGACGACGATAATACCGCGTCCGACGTTCGGAGAGCAACTAAAAAGCAAGCGCGTACGAACTCGAATACGTCGCGCCGGTCGACGAAAGATGTACCGCCGGGTCGAGCGTCAAGTACGGCACACGATTTTGCGACAGCGTTGGAAGTGGTGAAAAATTTTCGTGGCCGAACGCCACAAGGTATCGCCAATCGGCCGCTAAAACGGAAAGACAGCCAGCGCGGCGAACATACGTACGCGGCTCACCAGCGCTGGAAAATTGGCAAAAGCTCTACCACCTGGACCGGAAAGCTCTGCGACCACGGGAACGCTGATACTAGACACAGTCGGCTATAGCATTGTGACATGATAACGGATACAGGAGGGGGTGATTAGAAAGAAATTACATGTATTGTGTAAATGTAAAAACTTTTACGGGAGAGCAAAAGATTTTAGAAAAAAACCAGTTGAGAGCGTTTCGCTTTTCCTTTTTTTGTAATTTTTTTCAGCGCAAAAACGTGCACTGTTAACTTTATCTTGCGGAATTAGTTCTTCACTTTTGTTTTTATAAGTAATAACTACAGTTATTTCCTCAAATTTTCCGATGTTATTCAAAGCCCCTTAAAAAAACCCTTATCGTGCTCTACACTTTCGAAGAACCTATTAGATTTCCATCGCATAAACCAACGAACTGGAATATTTTGGAACGAGCTCCTTCACTGAATACGCTGCACGTCCTCAGTTACAAGCGTGGAAATTGTCAGATACACAAATACCGCATATATCAAAGTGCAATGCCACCACACACGGATACACACTCGAATCTAACAAACGATCAACCGCACCAGCAAGTGCCCTGATGGTCCAACGAGCCGGATTTGCCAAAATCGCAATGCTACACTGCACATTATTATTCGCAGTTCCGAGCGTTAAAATTCTGATAAACAGTGGCAGTGAGTTCAATTCACTTTAATGAATAGCAGAGTGATAAACGTTGCATACAATAGATATTTAATAGTATCATTTTGATGGACCTTCAAGCCTGACTTAATATGCTTATCGCTCCGTGGGCACAATACAAATTAGCAATTCTTTTATGCTTCACGTCAAAGCAAGACGTAGTAGCATTGTTTCACTTCAATTCTCAAGAAAAAATATAGGTAAAAATAAAACATTAATTGAGAGGATTATAAAAAAATAAAACGTTTATTTTTATTTTACTTACAACTGGTGTACTAAACCGGGTGCCATCAAAATTTGCTTACCTGAAACAAAAAAAGAGACTAAACAAATCCATAAAACTTTTATAAAGGCACTAAAAACTCCATAGAATATAAAGTAACAAAAATTAAACTCTTTTTCATTTGCCTTTGTTATGTCTGATATTTTTTTTCAGGATTAAATTGACATCGTCTTACAAGTACTGAATAAAAAAAAGTACGTTTTCTTTCGGTTTCGTATTAGTACCTAACACCTAGGACTTTTGGATGTTGTCCAACAATTACATTTGCTACCGAACCAATAATAGAAGTTTGTCTAAAAAACTGCCAGCGAGAATTGATTTTCCGGTCGTGATCGCAAAACTTTTCTCGTTATTTCTAATTTAGAACACCCACGATTTCAAAGAGACGAAACCAACTTTTTTTTATACAATATATATTACACCCCTGTTGCCCGGTCTAATCCTTTCGCGAACAAGCTGTCGCCGGAAAAACTTTGGAAGACTTTTATTTATCCACGTTATATATCATACTGCATGCCAATTAATTTTCTTCTAAGGATTACCGTTTAATGTTGAAAGTTGAAATGTCGATCAATTTGGTTAAGAAATAATCCCGTGATAAAAAGTATTTCCTGTTGTAATAGCATTCTAAAAATTTGGGTATGTATGAATTTATACTGTCAGAGCAGAACAAAAACGAACCACCAAGCCCGAGTATGTCACAACAGCCATATTTCAAGTGACAACAAAATCGCTATTGTTCCTTTATTTGCAGGAGTTGATCTATTACCTTCGCGATTTTGGTAACATTGCACAACCAATGGTGACTCGTGTTATAGCAATAGCCAAAATCGACTACTTGATGTACATACATACACGGAATATTTTATTGTTTTTGTATTTTTTGATGTCTAAAACAGCCATTATTGTGATTAAATATTAAAACCACCCGTTTAATGAAAATCCAGCCGTGGTGAGTTACCATATTTGTAATATAAATGTAAATTTTGAACGTAAACCTTGATCTTTTTATGGACGAAACGGACACCGAAAATGGGCACCGTGGTTCCATTTGCTTTCAGAATTAGAAATTATTCTAATCATTAATCGATAATTGGCGAAGAGAGTGAACAACGCGAGCGACAGTTACGCCGTGTTGTAATTGAGATTTGCTATTGTGAGTAACAAGTTGGGATTAGCCGCAGACGGGACTCGCTCCAGGTGAAATTGGGCCTTAATTAAAGGATATAAATAGGAGGGAGGAGACAAATACTCCGCCAGCACGGAGATTAAATTCGGACGGCAGTCCACGTTATTAGTACTTTATCGCCAGCATTCGCAGGCCTTCTTTCCTAGCCAATTTACATAGAGCTTCCGCATACAAATTATCAAAATACAGTGGAATTCGTTTATTATGACTCCGCCTATATTGACCAATCGCTTAATATGAAGTAATTGCAGCGTTAAATTTGGTTTTCATATTAAATTCTCTAAAAGAACGTTTGTATATAATAACTCCGTTTAAAATGACATATCGTTTATTATGACTGATTCTCAACAAATCATATCCGGCTATAGTGACCCAAATAATTAATAATAACATTTTCGCTTAATTTTCTGACCCTTCTCATGTATATTGATATTACAATTCATCGTTCTTTTTCTTTTTCTGTTAATAAATATATACAATTTGTAGTTTTTCTCTCTATTAAACTAAATAAACAAAATAAAAAGTTGTTTATTTTCTAAGACTATGCTTTGTATGACGCCCGCTTAGTACGACGTGCTTGTCGTTTTCCTTTGATATCATTACAAGCGGATTCTACTGTAGAAGTTAAACCATTCCGATAAAATTCGTAAAACAATGAATTAATTCCTTTCAATACAAAAACCAAAATATTTTTTTACAAGTGGGTGCCTTTCCAAATGGTCTGTAATTCACAACGAAACAAACAACATACGACATATTTTCCATACTATTTTTCGCTAAATTAGAGCGGCCTATAACTCTAACTATTTGCGAGGAGTATCTACTCTAAACTAAGTCTATCTTTACCCCTCTTAGCTCCTGTTTCTGCTTCTGGTATATCTCTAACTAGCCGCTCATATCTGACAAAATGTCAAATTTCTGGTACATTTAATTATTAATTTAATTACTAATTGCTTAAGACAAAGTATGGTTCTGTCTTTTTACACTGTAGCTGTTTGTAAAAGATTACCGTTTTCATTTACTACCGCAATGTCTATTCCAATTATTACATAACACAGTAATTAGACGTTTGATTTTATTTGATTATATATCATTAATGGAATATCAAATTAGAAAAATGAATTAAAATGAATAATTGCGGTCATTACGAAGAGACATAACGTACGCATAAATAAATGCACAAATTAGTCGCCAATTGGGCTTCGATTAAACTTTGATTTGATTATCGTTTTGTCCCGGCATCGTCGTTTCCGAAGCACAGGCTTTAGACATACACAAAAATACACATATGTGTTCAATTGTCGAACAATTTGATTCCGAAAATTGTTAGGAAATTATGCAAAAGCCAATCGGAAAAATGCGAACGACTAAATGACATCGGAAACCGAATTAAACGCAAAAATGACAGAAATTTGTTTATACAGATTTTTAATGCTTGACCCCAAAACGGACACACATATTACCCTTCTACAACGTAATTGTAAAGAAAATTTCTTAAAAATAAAGTTAACAATCAAGCTAGAGCTCAAACAAAATAACACTGAACATATGTTGACACTGCACCACTCGTATACGTCCATGTGTGACATGGATTATCCTTTTTTCTAAGTGCAAACTAAATCAATTTATTAACGTCTCATATCCGGACGTACGCTTGGCAATTTGCGAATAGATTGGATCGAAATCGAATTAAATCCAGTTCCAGCACTAGGCAAGTTCATCTCCTGATTCATTAATTCCTCCATCACAAATTAATGAACAACGTGCGAACATCCGAAAACAAAAACGAAAACAAAATAATAAAAATACCTAAATCCCCCCCCCCCACACAAACACTTTCATCACTATCTAGCGAAAAACGGTGCAACAGTATGTATCTACTAAATGTCATTTTAATTATATAAAATTCACTAGGAAAGTGCAAACTCAAACACGCTCTGCAATCGAAAAAGTCATTAAATTAATAAAGCGAAGAGAGACAGCAATCACGATAATCTAATTAACCTTCAACGGCGGTATACCATTAAGAACAAAAACGGTATTAGGCACCCTTTCAAGCTTAGGTTAAAGTTAGATTAGATAATTTTGATTGGATCCGGATCACAAATGTACAGCCTTAAAACATTTAGGNCAAAATAATAAAAATACCAAAACCCCCCCCCCCCCACACAAACACTTTCATCACTATCTAGCGAAAAACGGTGCAACAGTATGTATCTACTAAATGTCATTTTAATTATATAAAATTCACTAGGAAAGTGCAAACTCAAACACGCTCTGCAATCGAAAAAGTCATTAAATTAATAAAGCGAAGAGAGACAGCAATCACGATAATCTAATTAACCTTCAACGGCGGTATACCATTAAGAACAAAAACGGTATTAGGCACCCTTTCAAGCTTAGGTTAAAGTTAGATTAGATAATTTTGATTGGATCCGGATCACAAATGTACAGCCTTAAAACATTTAGGCCTGTTAGGTTATAGTTAGTTTAGACTGGACTGATTCGGCATCCAACAAAAAAAGATTTAAACAGATTTATTAGGGCTGAGGTCGGGACCCTATCCAACATATCTGGCTTTAAATAAGATAATTTTGATTGGATCCGGATCACAAATGTACAGCCTTAAAACATTAAGGTCTGTTAGGTTATAGTTAGTTTAGACTAGACTAATTCGGCATCCAACAAAAAAAGATTTAAGCAGATTTATTAGGGGTGAGATCCGGACCCTATCCAGCATATCTGGCTTTAAATAAGATAATTTTGATTGGATCCGGATCACAAATGTACAGCCTTAAAACATTAAGGTCTGTTAGGTTATAGTTAGTTTAGACTAGACTAATTCGGCATCCAACAAAAAAAGATTTAAGCAGATTTATTAGGGGTGAGATCCGGACCCTATCCAGCATATCTGGCTTTAAATAAGATAATTTTGATTGGATCCGGATCACAAATGTACAGCCTTAAAACATTTGGGCCTACTCCAGCTCTGGCAAACGTTAAAGGGTTGAAATAGTGTCCACATCAGGGACGCTACTGCTCAATCATTGCTAAGATATTCCCTGATAAATCCAGATCAAACCCGGATTGCTGGTAGAACCGGCCCCAACAAATTTCCAGTCAAGGTGACTATCTGCTCAATTTTACATCAACCGATGCCGAAATAGCATTTGTCCTATAAGATATATACTACTAATTTGTTGTGTGTGCAAAAGGAACATTGATTATTTATTTCTTGAATGACTTGAAAAGAATAAATATGACAATTTCTAACGAGAGCAACCTTTAGTATCATTATTTTTCCACTGAGAAGCAAACGAATAAATAAAAGCTGTTAAATTTAGGTATCTGTCTACGACTATCCATTTGATCTGTGTATTATTATAAAGCTTCATAGATTTGTGAGCAACAAAGTCGCCGCCGGTCCAAATTCAGTTCAAATGAAGCAGCCAAAGGCAGCAACTAAGCTTGCCTTTGAGCGTGAGGCATTTCTTTCATGTCTGCTTTCTTGTAAAGTCGATCACAAAGGAACAGCATAATTACGCGACCGGAATTCGAACCATTTGCATTTCTTTGGAGGCTGGTGTACGGCTGGTGCATTATTGTGAACTAACTATTTCACCCCTATATTCTGGGTCAAGTGAAAAGTGACGATGCAACCTATAGGACATAAATGTCACAACCAACGTAACGTCGGCGGGATATCCTGCCTCATAGTTGCGTACGTGGAAATCGTAAGAAAATTTCCCCAAAAGAACCGTAAAATTATTGATAAAATCGGTTACACAAACACATTTTAACGAAAAAAGATCAATGAAGATTTTCAGACTTTTTCCTTTACTTTGCGGAAAATTTTAAGACTATATTTTAACAAAAAAATTGGCTTTGGATCTTGTTCACTAGGTTAATCGTATGGAAAATGCATTTCAAAAGTCATATCTGCATTATACTTATTAATAGCAATTAGGATGTAGGTCACGGTATACATGCAAAATATGTCAACTTAAAGGTGTCAGTATTTCACATTCATTAGAAAACAGGGCAGGACGTCTAAAACGCGCTACATGTATTTGTGAAGTTAGAGTTTTTGGACTATTTGGTCAAAAATATTCATCGTGGAACTGTCCACATGATTCCAACTACAGATGTTTTGCAGTTGGAGTCGCGTAGCAAAGACACTGACGGATCCAGGAACCTCTACCCTTTTTATTAATTTAATTTTAACGCTCAAATTTTTTACCAAACTATATCTCAGAAAGTTAAAAATGAAGTCGCTATGGAAGTCAATAAGAAATTGGCGAGATAGACTGGCAGGACACCTTCTTAGCCATGAAGGACTAGTTAAACATTAGAAGCAGAAACAAGAGATAAGATGAGAGGTAGACCACGATTAGATGTTTTAAGTTTTAGGGAAATGCGGAAGATTCACTCAGGATAGGAAAGTGTGGAGGTGCGTGTCCAACCAGATTTGATGATGATGATAATGCTACAGGGTCATAGACTTTGGTATCTAATTTCAACTTAACATTTGTAGCTATTCGTGACGGACCACAAAAAGAACTCTACCTATGTATTTGTAAATGGTATTTAAGACTTTATTTATGAGGAAGGCGACCCATCATCGGCAAGTGGCGTTTAACAATAAATTGAAATAGTTATTTTTACTGACCCGTTCAATTTCTTTCAAGCGGGTCAGTCCTGTCGAACACGACCTGGAAGAAGGAGCAATTTATTTCGGAGCGGAGCGCCGAGACGCAACATGCAACCTCCAGTGCAAGGTTTTCCGTAGGTAATCGACGTGTTTTCCAGATTATTTGGTCTTTAAAACGACGGGTCTGTAATTTATTGGTAGCGCAGGTCGGTAGAACCAGGAATACCAAACTCGTACACTTATAAATACGAGCACACAATACCCGATGGAAAAAAAGAAAACCGGGGAGCTAGCTCTAAAGAGTTGAAACGAAAATAGCAAAGCAGCTTGCATGCACTTGGCTCTCTCTGCTCACTTGCAAGAGTCAGCCTTAGTACTGTTACACACACACACACACACACACACACACACACACACACACACACCGTTCCGTCCATCCCGATAAACTTATTGTGTTCTATGTAGTATTACGACATACATACCTCTGCCTCGACCACGTTCCCCCGTTTGTTTCAGTGACAACATATCCGTTTTTACACAGTCAGTTCGATTTGCTGAAAAGCTCTCGACTTGAGCTTTCAAACAGTTTGGACGATAAGTTTAAAACAAACGTATGCCCGAAACTAAATTGAAAATAATCTCGGCAACACGAAAGTCGAAGTGCCTATCAGCTATCGATTAAATTGAACTAACTTATGGCTAAAATTAACTTCTAAATAAACCTCCACTGAAAATCGTACACTCAATCTCAGTCTGTAAAGTTTTAACAACATAAAACTGATATCAAAAGTTTACAATTCTAGCCATCAAAATATACCTACGCACAGACGTGTAAACAAAGAAAGGAATCTAAAGAAATCGAGGATTCCACTTAATGTTATGAAGAAATGTGAATTAACCGAAGGTAAAGATAAAGGTTGAAGCTGACTGATTGCAAAATAACATTTTCTAATATGTTTATTCATCATCGGTCACGTGCCTCCACTCTTTCCTATCTTGAGCTAAACTTCGCATTTTTCTTAAACTAGAACAGCCCACATCCTTAATTATTTGCGAACAGTAATCGTATCTAGGTCTACCTCTACCCCTCCTAACTCCTGTTTCTACCTCTAATATTTCCCTGACTACACCTCCGCATTTATAAGTATTTTATTTAACACAGTTGCACAACATGTTCAGTTACTTATATCAGATAAGAGGTTACTTATAACATTAGAAATTTATTTCACTATCTCCTCTCTCTTATATTGGTCAAATCGCATCACTTATACATATAAAGTCACAGAATATTCCTAATTATTTCCAGAGGCTTCCTGTATGTTCTTTTGGCCGCTCTGAATTATCGCCACGTCTGCCGGCTGCATATGTCACAACACAAGGTGTCGCCGGTATCGATCTCCTGCGGCATTTATTCGTAACAATATCATGCTAATGATTGGTTTGACACATAAGAACATTAACATATAATTTTTAATCATCACTATCATAAGGTCTTCAACCCGAAGACGACACGAAATTTTAAACATTTACCCTTTGACACGTTTGCTTTCCTGCATTTTTTTTCTTTAAACTATTTTTCGAAGAAATATGTAGATGTTAGCACTAATTGCAAGCTGTCTGCTATAGATTAAAATTACATTAACTGCGATTAATTCGAAAGCAAGTTGTATATCATTGAAGTATGTACCTGGTAAAGCTCTGCAACTAGGGTTTCGGTCCTAAATTAAACACGTGAATGATGGATCGCAAATAAACACTAAAGCGTAGCTCTTCGTAAGCATAATTCCAATATACCCTTCGCTCTAACCATTACAAATTAATTAACGAATTAAATGTAACGTGTATTAATACTGCAATACGTATTGAATCCATCGGTATAATAAAAGTATCTCATATTCACTGAAACTTTTTGAAAACGTTTTGTCCACATTTCCATTTTAAAAAAGAAAATTCTCGTCATAATTAATTTGATTAATTGCTACTGAAAATCACTACGCTACCTTGTAGTAAATGTACCAAACCAATTAAAATTGAGATTATTTGAAACTAGAAATGTGTCATTTTCCAACTTAATAAATATAAGTAAAACACTTTTTCAGAAAATTAATTTTTGTTTTTAATTACTTAGTAATATAAACATAACATGTGAGTAAAATGGTTTTCAAATAAATAGACAAAAATTAGGGTCTAAAGTTGCTTAAAATAAAGGTACTAACTCAGCCACTATAAAAATGATATTGTAATCCCTGTCCTTTAAATTTGAAAAATGTTGAGAAATAATAAAACAGCTTGGTAATTTTCACAATAATAAACAGTAATTAGGGAAAAAATATCCCTATCGCTTTTTTTTAGACTTCGAAACAAGAATTGTTTTTCTTGTTACCGATACTTATATGCGTAAAAAGAAATTTCACTTTACAGAGATCTAATTTGTTGCTTTTTTTCTTTCAAGAAGAAACGCAGAATATACCAAATGTTAAAATTATGTGATAACAGCACCATCTTTTAAATATTACATACGCATATCAATTGATTATATGTATAACAAATGTATATAGGTAGATATACGAATGTATATAAGGTTTAGTAGATCTATGATACTGTATATAAACCGGAGAATTTCTGAACCAAATACTAATTTTCAAAGACAGATATAAACCATGTGTGAACGCGTCGGCTTGAGATAATTGGGCATGTATACATATGCATTAAACGTATCAAAGCTTTGTAATGATGTCTGTGTTAACACTCCACCCTACTATTCTAAATAAAGACACCATTTTACGAAATGCGTGCGTAACAATTATTATTATTATTAACCTTTAGTAACGTTTTAATTTAACATTCCACAATGTAGACATAATACAGGCATATTATATTTAAAAAAAAATATATTTTCCAAATTTGCCATTTTAGTTAGTCTTACAAGTAATTAATTTTGAACGAACATAGTTCACAAAGGACTTAAAACCCTCGAGATACCTTTTCAAAATTTCTCCGAAGGTTTAGGGAACCGAAACACGTTCAAGGATACAGAAAATGAATGCCGAGATGATCGAGCTGGTTGCGGAAGTACAGACACGATAAAAACCTTTGGGTTAGATCTAATTATTTATTGATTGTAACGAGGGCCCAATCTACATGTATAAGTAAGTTCAAAGTAAGTAATTAAGGGTATAGCTGCAAGTATGTACTAGGATGACACTTAGTCAAGTTTCACTTTAAAACTTTGCATACGTCTGGATTTATATGAATTACATTTTCTTTTCTATTTTTAGGCAATAAATCGCTCATTTTTTTTAAATAATTGTGTTTAAAAAAATTAGACCGTAACTACATTAGGCTTATTGGGGAAGAATTAATTATTCTGTCTTGGGTTAGTGAAATGTGGGTATTTTTTAGTTACGTAATTAAAACAAATAGAAGGCCATAAAGGCTGACAGACGCTTTGATCGGGTTCCAAAAAATTTTCAAATGGAACACATTTTTAATTTAAAACCTGCCATTGCCTACACTGCCTCAAATCAGCTGCTAAAATATACATCGACTTAATGAAATGGTTTTTATTTACCTAACTGCTTATATCAGTGTAGGAACACGTAACAGTAATAGAGTTGTTAACGTAAATGATTTAACACCGTTTAAATTTAACTGTGAACAAGGATCTTCTCTCTCGCTTCTTTTTTTTTTTTAAAAGACCAACGTTATTTTAATTTTAACGAGCTACGTATTCAGTATAAAAATACCTGACTTAAAAGGATTTTTCGAGGAATAAATAACATTTAAAAAAAACTCTTTTGTAAAAACCATTTTTTCTCCAGCTGACAACTCTAAATAAAAGCTCTTTGGTCATACAGAAAATTATTCAAACCCTGTGGTGTTTTAATCTTTAATAACTCAATTCATCAAGGTCGTCAGTCCTAAGAATGGTTGGTCCTGAGCTAATCTTCGAATTTCCTTAAAACTAAAACATCCCACATCCTTAATTATTTGCGAACAGTAATCTAATCTAGGTTTACCTCTACCCCTCCTAACTCCCGCTAATATGCCTCTAATATGTCTCTGACTAGACCTTCATGCCTGAATAAATGTCCTACCAACCTATCTCGCCTATTTCTTATTGACTTCCATAGAGTCCTCTATTCTCCTATTCTTTCTAATACCTCTTCATTTCTAACCTTCTCTATCCACGGTATCCTCATCATTCGCCNATACTTATATGCGTAAAAAGAAATTTCACTTTACAGAGATCTAATTTGTTGCTTTTTTTCTTTCAAGAAGAAACGCAGAATATACCAAATGTTAAAATTATGTGATAACAGCACCATCTTTTAAATATTACATACGCATATCAATTGATTATATGTATAACAAATGTATATAGGTAGATATACGAATGTATATAAGGTTTAGTAGATCTATGATACTGTATATAAACCGGAGAATTTCTGAACCAAATACTAATTTTCAAAGACAGATATAAACCATGTGTGAACGCGTCGGCTTGAGATAATTGGGCATGTATACATATGCATTAAACGTATCAAAGCTTTGTAATGATGTCTGTGTTAACACTCCACCCTACTATTCTAAATAAAGACACCATTTTACGAAAAATGGTATTTAAGACTTTATTTATGAGGAAGGCGACCCATCATCGGCAAGTGGCGTTTAACAATAAATTGAAATAGTTATTTTTACTGACCCGTTCAATTTCTTTCAAGCGGGTCAGTCCTGTCGAACACGACCTGGAAGAAGGAGCAATTTATTTCGGAGCGGAGCGCCGAGACGCAACATGCAACCTCCAGTGCAAGGTTTTCCGTAGGTAATCGACGTGTTTTCCAGATTATTTGGTCTTTAAAACGACGGGTCTGTAATTTATTGGTAGCGCAGGTCGGTAGAACCAGGAATACCAAACTCGTACACTTATAAATACGAGCACACAATACCCGATGGAAAAAAAGAAAACCGGGGAGCTAGCTCTAAAGAGTTGAAACGAAAATAGCAAAGCAGCTTGCATGCACTTGGCTCTCTCTGCTCACTTGCAAGAGTCAGCCTTAGTACTGTTACACACACACACACACACACACACACACACACACACACACACACACACACACACACACACACACACACACACACACACACACACACACACACACACACACACACACACACACACACACACACACACACACACACACACACACACACACACACACACACACACACACACACACACACACACACACACACACACACACACACACACACACACACACACACACACACACACACACACACACACACACACACACACACACACACACACACACACACACACACACACACACACACACACACACACACACACACACACACACACACACACACACACACACACACACACACACACACACACACACACACACACACACACACACACACACACACACACACACACACACACACACACACACACACACACACACACACACACACACACACACACACACACACACACACACACACACACACACACACACACACACACACACACACACACACACACACACACACACACACACACACACACACACACACACACACACACACACACACACACACACACACACACACACACACACACACACACACACACACACACACACACACACACACACACACACACACACACACACACACACACACACACACACACACACACACACACACACACACACACACACACACACACACACACACACACACACACACACACACACACACACNTCATGCCTGAGAAGGTGTCCTACCAACCTATCTCGCCTATTTCTTATTGACTTCCATAGAGTCCTCTATTCTCCTATTCTTTCTAATACCTCTTCATTTCTAACCTTCTCTATCCACGGTATCCTCATCATTCGCCTATAATACCACATTTTGAACGCTTCTAACCTTTTCTTTTCTGCCGCGCCCCATAACTCAATTAATAGTACATTATTTTTTGTATCAAAGAAATGAAAAGTTGGGGAAAACAAACTAAAATAAAGGCTCTAGAAACCTCTCAAATGAGTCAATCGTGTTCAAACCGTTCAGAAAATAATAATCTCAAGTTCATCTCCTTATTAAATAATGTTGGCAATGTTCGAACTTTCTAATTTGTTTCGCGTTCAATAAATTTCTTTCTGGATCGAAAATTGGCAATCATTAACCCTTTTTAATTCCATCAGTTTCCGAACCAAGAAAAAGAGAAATTCTCTTTGTAAATTTACTAACGGTGTCCCTCTCGCGTTAGTACTCAATTACCCAGAGTGGTTCCGACGTCGCGTGGCGTCAAGTCGCATAACGTCCATCGCCATTTCTCCTTTGAAAAAGACAAGATCGATTCGGGGTCAGCGATAAATCGGAAACTCTGGGTGCCTCGTCTTCAAACTTTGTGAGAGAGACGGTTCACCGCGTCCGTCTATAAAGCCGAGAGAACTCTTCTTCTTATTCTTGTTCTCATTCTACTTATACTTGCCATCAATAGCGATTCCCACGGGTGCAACCTACTCCAAGCAACTACCTGAAGAAGGAAAGCTAATGGCATCATTTTACCGAATTCGCAACGTTTCATTTCGTACAACGTAATAGTCCATTTCAATAAGATTGTCACGCGAAAATGGAATTAAAAACTTAAATTAAATGCAAAAACAATATCACATCTTTACAAGGCCATCATTGCGAAGACTAATTGGGTACGCAGCTTCACTCTTGTCTAATAACCTAACAATAATCTGAGACCTCCACCGCCTCTCTACTACCTATTCTACTTGTAATATGCCTCGAACTAGCTCTTCATATCTGAGATGTCCTACCAACCTATCTCTATTTTTCCTTGTTGACGACCATACCGTTCCTTGTTTTTTTTACTCCACCTTAATACCTGCTCATTTTTAACATTTCCCATCCACGGAATTTTCATAACCCTGCATAACACAGCCTTTAGCTGCTGCTTATCATAAACTATTGATAATTTTTTTCAAACGATTTGGAACTTATTATTATACTTGTCATCAGTAAGACAGGGATACTTTCGATCAATTACTGGCGAAGAGGTAGTTATTATTTGTATTTTCTTTTGCATAATGTACCAGAATAAAAGTTAAATATTGCCCATTAAATACTACCCAGAAAAGTGTACTCTGGGAAAACATAAGTTTATTTTAAGTTGATACATTAAATTTCAATTCTAGCAAGATAAAAATTTGCACACGTATTTTCCATTATTTTATTTCTCATATTTCCAAATTCGTACCACTTTCTATGCTAACAAATGATAAGAAATTTTTGATACATTCTTTGAATACATTTCTGACATAGCGTGGGTGACTATATTTCTTTTTTTTTTCATCGAAGCTTTATCCCGAACTCCAGAAAAATTCCCTTTTTAAAGCCGTTTATTTACCACAATGAAGATAAAATGACGCAGTAAGTAATAATCTTTATCAAGGCGTAGAAAAGGAGGAAGTTGTAAAAATAAAAACGGAAATGTAGGGACCATCATAAAATACATTTATTCAACTGCGTATATTCACGTTGCATTATACGTATTATTCCTGTGCTACTTTTCACTATTTACGATTCCTCTGTCGAAATATTCCGGTTTGGAAATAATTCTCTTAAAGCACTTATGTATATGAACTTCTGATAAATAGGACTAAATTAAGGGTTATTAAAATATACAAGACCGGAATTGCTTACTGAATTAAACTTCCCCCATAGTCTGAATTTGTATATTACTAAAGCCTTCATAATTTATACGATCACTCTACAGATGGCTACGATTTATTAGAAGTAATTAACAATTTGCGCTGTGATGCACTGTACATACTTGAAGCGACTGCCGCGGACGACAATCGAAATGTCACCGCCGGCGTTTTATGTAGATAGTCATAAACCATACGTCGAAAAAACACATACAAGATTGAAGAATTTACATGAAGTTTCTGGAGATAGTCAGGAACATTCTAACACGACAAAAGACAATCGACATAAGACAGTTGATGTATCAGTATCTTATGTAATTCACCACTAGCGTATATTATACTGGTATGATGTAATTAATTAAAAACATAACATTTCGTACAAATTAAAAGTCATATGAACACAATCTGATTCAGTTACCCCGCGCATGACGAAATTAAAGCAATTTATTCAAACTTTTTCCCTTTTTTCTACCTTAACCCTTTCACTTTAATATGTCATATTACTTGTTTCTTGTTCGAAGTGTACTTTTAGCCGCGCGGTCCGCGAACGTAACCGCCAAACATGAACGAGGGCTTAATTCCTTTCACGTTTACATATATACGACCGCGCTCTTCTTCTTAAAGTGACTTGAAATCACAATTTTCTCGGGAAATCGTATCATCAGAAGATCCCCTGCGCCCAAGACTCGTGAGCTTTGTTATTATCGTTTCTAAACTTTCCGTAACATAGGTTTTTGTCTTTTGCAGAGGCAGGAGCTTCTTCTTCCAGCCAGCGGATGAGGTTTTATTATGTAAATGAAAGCCGCCCTCGTCCTAACCCGTTTGCGTTCCAAGATAAATCCTTCAAACGTCGCGACGACGATGTCAAGGAGGCAAAACGCAAACATACCGCTATTAATTTCGCCTACCGGCACGAATACAAATTTGCATTTGTCAGTTCTTCGGTCCGTAATACGAAGAAAATTAGTAGTCCAAGTGCTCTCCAACTTGTGTTTACCAATTTGCGGTGAAATAATTCCTAACATTGCAACAAATCCTCAAATGTCATTTTTACATTTAATGATAAGATAAAATCCGCTCATTTTATCGCCGTGTACTTCAACGACAACCACTTTGTAAACCAATTTAAAGCAATTAATGTTTCTCTGCTACCTCTCTCTACAGAAATGCAAGTTAAATTTTACTACATAAATTCTATTTTTCAAAAGAGTACATTTGTGGATTGCTATTTCGACAAAGAGTTTATTTGTGAAGCGAAACTTCTATATAGACGGAGAGTATTACGATTTTTTCTGTCACGAAAAAAAAAGGGAGAGAAAGCCTGGCGGCGGCGGAAGAGGGCAACACTGTATTAGATGGATATAATGCGAAGCCGCGTGGAGAGCGGTGAGTCCGCTAGAGTCCCTACGGCGTGTACTGTGCTCAGCTGTTGTTTTCTTACCTCTACTCTCCACGTGGTTGGACATCATTGCCTCTATTTGCGGTCTATGTAAAAATATGTGTAATATGCAGTAAACTTGTGAAAACGAAATGTGTACTGGGACACAAAGTAGAAGTGAAAAACGAATGGCTACGGACAAGTAGAAAAACGAATGGCAACGGACAAGTGGAGAAACGAATTTTTACTTCTAGTTTTACGGACAGGTTTTCAAATTGGACAAGAACATTAACAAACTGTCCGTAAAACTTGAAGGAAAAATTTTGTTTCAATTCGCTTTTCCACTTGTCCATTGTCATTCGTTTTCCCACTTGTCCGTTGCCGTTCGTTTTTCCACTTGTCCGTTGCCATTCGTTTTTCCACTTGTCCGTTGAAGTTTCACTTCTACTATGTGTCCCAGTACACATTTCGTTTCTTATTTCTTCAGGACCTAATCAATATTGATGACATCTGTTATATCAACTGCCAGAACAAAGACCATCATACGAACGCAATAAGTCAATCGAGTCGCAGATTTTGAAAATGTCCAACTTGGCAAATAAAGAAAGCAGATCACACATGCAAAATGTACTTTATGTAAATACATTGGCATATTTGCAACGAAGCCAAGTAACCTGTTCAAGGCTTTCGTCGTGGCGGAAAAAATACAATGTAGTACGTTATTATTGGAAATTTTGCAACGTAGACGAATTTCTTAAATCGTAAATGACCCAAAAAAAATTATCTATTTCCAGATCTTATGTGACGCAATAGACATGTCACATTCTAACAATTGACTTTCAGTGGGACTCACGAACATTTTAAAACTCCATGTAGTGTTTCAGTCCAAATTTTTTTCTTTCTAAATTTATGGCTTCCTATTAGGCGACGAAACAGATAGAAAAATATTAAAACCAGAACAGCTGTTAGTAATCACTAGTTTTTTTTTTTTCGATAATCACAGTGTACCTGACTAGATGTTCTGCCAAAAGAATTAGTAATTCGATGCTACACTTAAGGAATTATTAAGTATTTAAATGGTTACTTCAGTTTGAAAGGTAGCCCATTCATATCCCAATCCTGCCTACAGAGTCAGTTACAACACAACGATTTCGAATTACTTTTCGACATTTTTAATGTTGTAGATGGTAACCCCTACCTCATATCTGACGATAGGATTCTTTATCTAGATAATTACCAATTTAAAATCATTGAGAAGGTTAATAAAACACTAAATTAATTGAATTTTCTCATGGTTGGTCCGTTTTTGGCTATTGCGGTTTTGGAACACACCAAAAACAAATATACAAAAGATACATATGTCTTTTTTATAAGTTAATTAAAAGTTGAAACAGATAGATCTACATATTATGAAAACTGTTGGAGAATATACTATTTTACGTGTAATTTTGGTGGAGGTAAGGAAAGTATCTATTTAGTTTTATTTAGAACAAGGAACGTGGTGACATAGGGACCGAGTGTCTGCCAATTTATCTAATTAAATAATAGAAACTTGGCATGGACTCTATTTTCTATTATAACTTCTTCCTATTATGAACTATATTTATCGCGACCTTCGAATCTTACATACCGTTTAGCTAATGTGGGCGCATACAGTATAGTAACACTAGTGCACTTTAGAATTTGTACTATTATTTAGACGTTACAAACTTGTGCAAATGGATATGCAAAATTTATTGTTGGAAAAGCAACCTTCAAAATAAAATATGATGTTTTATAAATAACAAAACTCATAATAAAAAAGAGATACGTAAACTGAGGTATGCGTGTGAAGAAAATCATAATTGAGCATATTTACCATAAAATATTAATAACGAAAAAACTAGGCGAACTTTAAATTAATTAGAACTCTTATACTTGATTTTGATTTAAGACCTACCTATGTAACAATAAGATGCTTTTATTTTAATTTTACAGTTTTTCTTTTAGAACTGGGGATGCAACGTAGAGAAGTAAATATTAGGAAGGGAGTCAGGCAGGGATGCACACTGTCACCGCTACTTTTTAATCTGTACATCGAAGACGCCATCAACATCATTAAAGACAGTACAACTGTAGGGATAGATGTGCAAGGGCAAAAGATTAGTATGCTCAGATTTGCAGATGATATAGCAGTATTAGCATCTAGCAAGGAGGACCTAGAGATAGCTTTAAATAAAATGGAAGCGGTACTGACAGATCAGTACTGTATGAAAATAAATAAAAGTAAAACTAAAATACTAATATGCAAGGGAAGAAAAAGTAGGGAAAGAGCGAATATAAAGATAGGAGACGAAAAATTAGAAGAAGTGGCTGATTTTAGATACCTAGAAAGTCAGATAAGTCAGGATAGAAGGAGTAGTAGGGATATAAAGCAGAGGATAGCGCAGGGTCGTGTAGCCTTTAATAAAAAGAAGTCACTTCTATGCTCGCGAACGGTTAATTTAGAAATTCGAAAAAGGTTGTTAAAGGTGTATGTTTGAAGCACGGCGTTGTATGGGTGCGAAACATGGACAGTGGGAGCGGCGGAAAAGAAGGTTAGAAGCGTTCGAAAAAATAGGCGAGATAGGTTGGTAGGACACCTTCTCAGGCATGAAGGTCTAGTCAGAGACATATTACAGGCAGAAACAGGAGTTAGGAGGGGTAGAGGTAGACCTAGATTAGATTACTCTTCGCAAATAGTTAAGGATGTGGGCTGTTCTAGTTTTAGGGAGATGCGAAGTTTAACTCAGGATAGGAAAGAGTGGAGGTACGTGTCCAACCAGTCTTAGGACTGATGACCTTATGATGATGATGAGTCTTTCTTTTAATACAACTGTGTTGTAATTATTCTAATTTTTCATTTTTCGTGGACTATTATACAGATTAGAGAAATAAAAGTGACTTGATGACAACAAGCGCTGCTGCTGATGCATATAAAGAAGTTCACATCAATCCACGTACTCGATATTTTGCAATATTCCCGTCGACTGTCGCATTTCCCTTCAAGAAGTTTAAAATGGTAAAAAATTCTGCCCTTTAGTGTTAAATCAGAAATAGTGATGGTGCAAATGCCGGAATAATTGCTGACCATTAGCATTCTGAATAAACGAGTCGTATTCCCCCTTTTTCTCATGTAACTGTATAATCCTTTATCTTCGCGCCTGTGATAAAAAGATCAGCATTTAACAGAGTGAAAATTATGTTGGAGTGTTCTGGCGTGAAATTTCCTTTTGAAACTTAAACGGTGGAGATGTTTCCCGGGGTCTTTTGGTTCATAAGTATGATGAGGTTGATTTTTACGTCCAGGAAGATCCCCGCACATGTAATAATAATATAACAACGATACCGTCTGATGCGCTCTGGCTCAAGTCCAAAAAACTGATTCGTGCATACGCATTTATACAGTACCGAAGAAAAGTTTTGAGTTTACAATATGAAAATTCGCGAGCCATGTAATAATTACATTACAATACAACTACTATCAGATTTCAACCCGTTAGACACCGCGAATATTTCACTAGGGTTGTTCCAAGTAAAAAAGAATGTCCTCTACATGAGTTGTTGGGTTTTAAGAGGGGTTACTTGATTTTGCAATAAGCAACCGGATGCGGGATCCTGGTGAAATTTGGAGATGCTCCATTTGACGTTTTAAATAGTAACCCCTACATCTGGGTCCCACCCAAATATCTTTTTCGAATATCTCAAATTAAATAGACAACATTTAACAGAAACTAACTAAACTCAGCGGCGAGTTTATCGCATGAAACTTCCTAACAATCCTAATTAAAGGGTTGTAGTTTTTTGTTGTGGATTGAAAAACACTATTGATCTCTATACAATATATACAATGCCATCAATCGGCGTACACTTGGTGAAACTATACGGTGAATAAACGGTGAATGAAACGGTGAAAACGAAACGTGCGGCTTGGCAGCAACCTTCGTACTCTCTTTATGGTGCTGATGGCACGCTTCTTAAGGGTGAATAGGTGGTGAGATAGAGAAAGACAGCACAGAAGTATTAGTAGCCGGCAAGAGAAGGATAGGCGAATAGTGGTCGAAAGTGCAGAAAAGTCATAAATAAAGGAGAAAACAAGGACAGATAGATAAGATGTAGAAAGAGACGATGAAATAGAAAGCGAGGTACATGACAATTTACAACACTAAATGTGTCCAACTTTTGGATGATATTGTACTTTTCATAAACACATATGTACACATATACAAAACATTTGCAAGTTCGATTTCGTCGAAAACTATTTCGAGATCGGTAAATCGATGGTCTTTATGAGTACATTTTCAACAGACACTACATTTCCGATAGATAAACGTCCACAACACGCGCTCAATGTGGATAATTCGAATGAATCCTAGTTGTCCTTCTCGTATCCTTGCAAACGGGCGTCCGTCGTCAAATGTTTTATTCAACGATTCGGTAATAAAATTTCGCGCTTCGTTAGTCGAAAGGTCCTTTCTCATTGAAGAAGGACAAACCGTTGTCTTTTTTTTCACGTTCTTTTAAGAACGACCGGAAATCACCGTCAAACCTGTCATTCGTCGAAATTGATGGTCGACGTTAATTGCCACTATGCGTAGGAGTGACTATCATAAGTTTAAGCCAAGTATCTGATGATTTTAGACGAAAACGTTTTTGAAAAAATGTAGTCCAGTGAATCATAACACTATATACCATATTAATCCTAAAAATATACTCATTCTTATAAGGCAAACCCAGCACATTCTTTAGATTTACAATTCGGATTAGATGTGGTGATACATGTAATAAAAACTTCCAAAACCTGCAGGCTACATCTAGACAAACAGAAGTTTGTATTTTATATTCTCTCTTTCTTCTTTTTAGACAATTTTCCCATTTAGAACAAACGAAATAGCTCAAACCCCAACGCCAAAACACGACACTTTAGTTGTCCAAAGCACTTTTCCGTAACAAGGTTATCTTCTTCAGGAACTGAAGTGAACTTTTCGTCATAATTTTCGCATTTCTCTAAAACTATGTAACAACCTACATCTCCAAATGGGAGCAGTAATCTAATCTAGGCTTACGTCTGTCCCTCTTATCTACCGTTTCTGCTTCTAATACGTATGTCAATACCTAGCCCTAAAAAAGGTGTCCTGTCGACCGATGAAAAGAAATTGCAACAGTTGTGAAATGAAGAGAGCACTAATATTTTTCTTACCTATTTCTAGCGGCGCTTTTTGTGAGCTTTGTGTTGTCATTACCATGATAAATAACAGACCTGGAAGGCGAAATCTCAATCTATCAACCAACTTTCACGCAACTTTCTCGTTAGTGTCCGAAGTTGCTCTACATTGTGCAAGTGCAACATTAACTGGTAACCCGATTATTTTATACATAGATCTAAAGCTTTCCAACAAAATACACAAAGTACCACATACAATAATAATTACCTTTGATTTCCATTAGCAAATCCAATAGCACATACACAGATGCATATATATGTTTTGTATAAACGTCTTACGGTGTCATAATATGCCATCAATATCCGTCAAGAAGTGTATTTTTACTTAAGTAATATAAAAAGATGAATAGAGTTTCGTGACTTGTAAATAAAATTATGCTTACTATAATATCGTTTGTTTTCCTCGTGTTGGCATTGGAAACTGCAAACGCTTCATAAATTCGCGTAATTCGGATGGTGTTTACAGATACAAGTATGAAAATAGTCGTATTATTAGAGGTATGGGTTCCTTATATCCCATTCAAAACAAAATTCTTTTCGTATTTTTAACTGTCAACTGCAAACTGACCTGGTCAACGACGTTACAAGATCAAAAACCCCGTTCGTTATTCGCCATTATTATGCAAACTGTGCGTAAATACGAATCCGGACGGTATTTTTAGCGGAATCTTCACCCGATTTTCACGCGCCACGCGTGTATTTTTATTTCCGATTACTAATACAAAAACGTGCGATGAGAGCCTGTAAGATGACTGTCGCTCCCATGCCAACAACGTGTAACAGGGATGGACTCAAACCAAAAATACCACAGAAGATTAAATTCTTAAACGCAATTTTTTAATACCTTCAATGTTAAAATATAAAATAATCATAAAGACCATCACGTTCTTCGTAGACAATTTATTCAAACTACTGGAAGTGGGTTGCAATTTTGAACATATTCAGTCTCATTAGCACACCATGGACATACCAGCACCCTTCAGTTTGAATCATCAAAAACTACCTACGGCGTGACGATTAGTACTAATTGTATTGAACTAAACAAAACTATTAAAGCTAATTCGTAATTGCTGATGTTCGTTTATTTCTTAACTGAACTACATTACGCTCAACGAAATGTCATTATGAATTGCGAAAATATTAATAGATAATTGTCTAGTTCAACAAAAATGGGTCGTACATTTCGAAGCATTTATAAATACTCTCTGTATCTCTCAAGTATACCGACTCATTTACAAAAAACGTCGGAGTTTACACGTCAGTAGTAATGACCGAACTGTAAAAAAAGAAGCAATTGTTAAATTTGGAGTTGAGTATAAAAAGCTCGGCGGTAATGGACATGAAACTAGAACGGCTGCAGATGATGCGTTACTCTGAAAGTGAAATGACAATCCAATAAATCAGTTCACTGCCATCAAATAACTATAATCATTTGCGAAAATTCTGATTCAAGAGCACTTTTGGGAATTTCTCAGTATAAACCATTGGATCAAAGATAAGTGCGAAAAACAAAATCTCTTTTACCAAACCATCATCATCATAAGGTCCTCAGCCCTAAGACTGGTTGGACACGTACCTCCACTCTTTCCTACCCTGAGCTAAACTTTATATTTCCCTAAAACTAAAACAACCCATATCCTTAACTATTTGCGACCAGTAATCTAACCTAGATCTACCTCTACCCCTCCTAACTTCCGTTTTTGCCTCTAATATGTTTTTAACTAGACCTTCATGCCTAAATAGGTGTCCTACCAACCTATCTCGCCTATTTTTTATTGACTTCCATAGAGTCCTCTGTTCTCATATTCTTTCCAATACCTCTTCATTTCTAACCTTCTCTACCCACGTTATCCTCATCATACGCCTATAACACCACATTTCGAACGCTTCTAACCTTTTCTTTTCCGCCGCGCCTACTGTCCATGTTTCGCACCCGTACAACGCCGTGCTTCAAACATACACCTTTAACAACCTTTTTCAAATTTCTAAATTAACCGTTCGCGAGCATAGAAGTGACTTCTTTTTATTAATAGCGACACGATCCTGCGCTATCCTCTGTTTATATTCCTACTACTCCTTCCATCCTGACTTATCTGACTTCCTAGGTATCTAAAATCAGCCACTTCTTCTAATTTCTCGTCTCCTATCTTTATATTCGCCCTTTACCTACTTTTTCTTCCCTTGCATACCAGTAGCATACCCTTCCAAACCATCAAAGGAAAATTCGTGACGTTTTTAGATATTTCATCATATTCC
The DNA here is from genome assembly GCF_000699045.2 of Agrilus planipennis. NCBI lineage: Eukaryota > Metazoa > Arthropoda > Insecta > Coleoptera > Buprestidae > Agrilus > Agrilus planipennis. The sequence goes on along the minus strand of NW_020438915.1, from coordinate 686,910 downwards.
TGAAAATCTGAAGCTAATCTACTGAAAAAGCAAAATCGGTCCATCACACAATATAACCAAACATAATTTCAACCGTACAATATGAAACCATCTAAAAAGATAGCTACGATAAAACAACAAAGAACAATTAAAATTCGCACCCACGCCCGGGAATTTAATTAAATTATTACTAACAACTGAATACTTATTAGACATGTGAATCAGTGCTGGCAAATTTTGTACATCCATATTCATGTACACTAAAGTGGGATTATTAATTTCGCGTAACATTAATTACCGTGGCGCAGTTGCTATTCGGCATTGGCAATTGTTTCCCCGTAATAATTATAATTATTTTCCGTGTACGCACAATAAGTTCATCTATCACCTACCACATTGTTTTAAAACCATGCCAAAAATTTCTTATTACAGACGCGCAGTTGTTCCACGTGAAGCAAAATCCGAACGTTCGCAAGGTCATGGCAAAAGGCTGACAGAACTGCCGTTGCTTTGGTTTTATTTAACATTATTTATAACTGATGATGTGCCCAAACGGCGGCCCAATTATCTAAAATAACTTCTATTGTTTGAAGGTCGCAATTCTTCGGGCGATTAGCAGTAGCAGCAGTAACAAATGTCTCACACAAGAGCTCGGGCCAAAACTCGTTTAAAAGTTTAATAAATACAATTCATCATCATAAAGGAAAGTCAGACCTAAGACTGGTTGGACACGCACCTTCACACCTTCATATCCTGAGCTAATCTTCGCGTTTCCCTAAAACTAGAACAACCCGCATCCATAACTATTTGCGAACAGTAATCTAATCTAGATCTACCTCCACTGATCCTAACACCCGTTTCTGCCTCTAATATGACTCTGACTAGAGCTTCATGCCTGAGGTGTCCTACCAACCTATCTCGCCTATTTTTTATTAACTTCCGTAGAGTCCTCTGTTCTCCTATTCTTTCTAATATCTCTTCATTTCTAACCTTCTCTATCCATGGTATTCTCATCATTCGCCTAAAACACTACATGTGGAACGCTTCTAGCCTTTTCCTTTCCGCAGCGCCCATCGTCCATGTTTCGCACCCGTACAACGCCGTGCTCCAAACATACACCTTTAATAACCTTTTTCGAATTTCTAAATTAATCGTTCGCGAGCATAGAAGTGACTTGTTTTTATTAAAGGCGACCTCGACCTTACGCTATCCTCTGCTTTAAATCCCTTCTATTTCTTCCGTTCTGACTTATCTGACTTCCTAGATAACTAAAATCAGCCACTTCTTCTAATTTTTCGTATCCTATCTTTATATTCGCTCTTTCCCTGCTTTTTCTTCCCTTGCATACCAGTATTTTTGTTTTACTTCATTACTTTATTTATTTTTACTTTATTTATTTTCATATAATACCGTTTTGTCAATACCGCTTCCATTTTATTTAAACCTATCTCTCCTCCTTGCTAAATGCAATACTGCTATATCATCTGCAGATCTAAGCATACTAATCGTTTACCTCTGTATATCTATCCCTACAGTGTTACTGTCTTAAATGATGTTGATTGCGTCTTCAATGTATAAATTAAAAAGTATCGGTGACAGTGCGCATCCTTGTCTGATTCCCTTCCTAATATTTACTTGTCTACGTTGCTGCTCCAGCTCTGCCTATTGCTCTTTATGCAAACTAAGTATCACTCTTCTATCACTAAGTATCACTTTTTCAATACAATTACACTCCCATTATTTTAACCTAACACTTGATCCGAAAACGTACCCAAATCGGGACGAACTTGGTCATATCTACGTTTTAAACCTTTTTTTGATCAAAACTTAGTACTTTTCAAGTTATATGGTGACCTAAAATGCACTACAATTTGTTGGTAATTTGTTACCAAATCTAAAAATTTGTCGCTCCAGCTAGTTACTGGAAAATCGGAGGAAATTCTAGGCTGATATTACTGGTTCTACACACGGCGTAGACAGAAGAGAAAGAGTCATAATTTGTCGCTGAAAGAAATACATTTATCCACATTCCTACAAAAATACTGCGAGTGGTATATTTACAGCAAGTCGTCACAACTTTTAGGGACAAATCATGACCCTTGTACTATTACAGATACGCTATGTATAGTAATACCAGAAAGCATTTCACTGAAGTAACAAATTTTAGGATTTAGTGAAAAATTAGAGACAAATTTTAGAAATAAGTATACAATATAACTTGGTGGTACTAGCTTGAAAAATGCTCAAGCCTGAGCCTATATCACATACGATTTTAAAAATTTGCATTAAAAATGTGCAACATCACGATGAAGTTTTCTTTTAATATTAGGCCCCTCAACTTTTTCACTGAATGATCCTGGATACGTAACAGGAATCTGAGTGTTTCTATTTCCCACCCAAAAACCATGGAAAAAGATTTTTAAAACGATACAGCTTCCCGGACGCTTTTGAATACTTTCCTTCTTCGCGACATTCATTTATCCTTTTCTTTCGCGGTCAAAGCAAAAACGCTTTTCAACATTATCTTCCTTTAATCTCGCACGCGCCGCCTTTTCCAACAATAGCTGGGCTACGTGCAATCTGTCTAATGGTTTCACTTAACTCTTACAGAAGCGCATCTAGATACCTACCACTATAACACAATGGAAGAAGATGTAGTCGAAAATTCGTGACAGCTTTTTCTGTAGTAGAAATTACAAAAAAAAAACAGCCGCAATTTTATATGTAATAGTGACAAAGTCTAGGTACCTTGACTAAAACAATAAGACCCTTGCCAGTGTTCGTTGATTTCTACATTTGTATCTCTTAAAAACACTGTTAACATCCCAGTCGTTTGTCGTTATGCAATAAGGTCTAGTATCTCTCACGCATGCGAACGATCGTGAGATTTTGAACTAAAGTAAAAGCTCTTTATTCGCGGGGTATACGTTCCATAAATATGCCGCGAATACAGAAACCGTGGATATGGAATGATAATATAATTAGTATGGAATCAGAAGGGATACGTTCTACGGTTCCAAAATAAAACCAAGTCAATAAAAAATAGGCGAGATAGGTTGGTAGGACACCTTCTCAGACACGAAGGTCTAGTCAGAGACATATTAGAGGCAGAAACAGGAGTTAGGAGGGGTAGAGGTAGACCTAGATTAGATTACTGTTCGCAAATAGTTAAGGATGTGGGCTGTTCTAGTTTTAGGGAAATGCGAAGTTTAGCTCAGGATAGGAAATAGTGGAGGTACGTGTCCAATCAGTCTTAGGACTGACGACCTTATGATAATGATGATGATAATATTAGAATAAAATCAATTTATTGAGAAATTCGCAATTAAAATTAATTTTTATTTAGGCTTACAAGCTTTAGGAATTTACTTCACTAAAAGATGCCGGATGATACATTAAAGGGTTTCAGTAGTACACGCGCCGTAGACTAAAAACATGATTATCGGTTCTAGATATCATGAGTTTAATGTTTGGAACAGAGGTTTGAAATTTTGTAGTAAGATAGATAAAGCTTTATTTTAAAGCCTGTGGAAGGCCATTTTTTAATTTCTACTAGAAATACGTGTCCTACAAGAAGCACCAACTTTAAACACTTGTAAAATCTTTTAATGATCATATTATTGAAAACCAAAAACGTACCGAGTTAGTGTGAACCTTTGTCAGTTACCATACAAAAAATCACATATTTATCTAGCAGCGTTAAATCACAATGTTTATGATAGAAACCTAGGTTTTCGGAAAAATTCACACTAGGCGCGAGCGATCTATTGCGGTGAATCCCCTTAATAAATGACACCGAATCTTTTTCTGTTTACCGATTGTATCTGCGAATAATGAAATTTTTAGCCGCGAATACAAGAACTGGGTTGCAATTTTTTCACCCGCGAATAAGGAACTCTTACTGTAATCGTACTTATTGTGAGAACAATTCGTTCTCGATCAAACATGCATGCATCAATCGGTGCGTTGCAGCCGACAGTAAATTCAATTCAACAGGCTACAACTGTACTATTTATAATTATATTACTATCAGTTGGTTGAATTCCAAGAGACGGCTCATTTAGTGATTGACATCTTTAGCACGTAGAAGGCAACATCCCCAGGGAGCAGAACAAAATGAAGCCTTCAGTTGTCGTGGACAAAGATGTTAGTTACAGAATTCGAGAAAATCAAAATACATTCCGACAGAATACAAACCAATACTATTGCAAATTAATTCAACCGCTGCAGACATGTATCATATACAGAGTGGAGAATGGTTACCAAAACAGATTATTTTTATCAAAAGATATAGTCAATTGGGGGAGATAAAATGATGCGCAGGTTATTTAAATGAATTATTAAACTCTTGGGAGGGAAGACGAATATCAATAAAGTCCATCTTTCATCCCAAAAACACAATCGAATTACATTGGAGTTATAGATGTATTTTATACACTTTCTATCAGTAGACTACTGACACCACTTTTCTCGCAAAACATTTTTCACAATATTGAAGTAATCCAAAAGTCATAAAGCTTTTAGGGAGTAGGGGGGATTTACTCCTCCCCCTTCTGAATCCGGCATTGCATTAAATGATGAGCATGTGCTAGTTTCAGTCAATTCGAAGATTATAATACATTTCACCCTTTGACGGGAGGACATTACGAGGGTATCGGTTTGATTTTGAATGACAAACTAGAAGTCTCGTTATTTATGCGAATCAGCTGCCAGGATAACGTCGTATTCGAAGACGAAGGATCCGAGATTGGCGTTCGACAGCGACCAGGATAATTTTGGTCTGTTACTTACTACACACCTACACCAGACGTCCTTTCGTTAGACGGTTAAACCTTCAATTGCTTTGACGTACAGAGTCATTTTCACCTTTAGTCATTCATAACGCCCCAGAGATGCAACTACTTAATACGCGGAGGCGTCAGATTATAGATAGTTCGATGCCAACTTGTCTGGAACTAGTGAAGGGTAAGAAAGGGTCGTTCACCAAGGATCAGAAAGACAAAGGCGGAGACCAAGTGACTACGAAAACGTTTAAATTTTATAGATATTGTATTATATTATTTATATTTGAATAACGGAGGTAGTTGGACAAGGGTAGTTTTTTATTTTTAACATAAATCAAGTTATTTCTTGTCTCTGTAAATCTAATACTTATCGTTGAACAATTTTAGAATATTATTTAACATGTTGTTGAAATTTAAGAAAGTATATAAATTTTCAATTTTCAAAATGTTTCTTTGAAAATATTAATTTTATGTAAAAAGTTCTTGTTAATATAGTAAGACTGAATATTTTTTACACATCTAACAATTAATAAGAGACCCTGACAAAAACTAATATATTACGTTTTGTTTTAATACAATAGGTACTTGAGTGAAAAATGTTAATACGTCACATTACGGGGCTGCTTCACTCTTTACCCGTAGGATCAAATGTAGATTTATAAGAATATGTATGACGATATGGAGGCGGATTTTACATGCAGGTTATCCGCGAGCAATTTGTAATACTTGGAGCAAGAAAGCGGCGTCGTATGGCGTCGCCACGCGATGCGTCGTTTAAAAGATTAACGGCCAGTTCCGTCTGTGCCGTTTGATAAGGCGTGGGTTGTTTATTGTAGCAATTGTATCATACGTAGAATCCACCGACAGATACAACTTTTATTTATTGCAACCAAATCGATTTGCGCTTTAAAGTTCAAAACATAAATGGTGGCCGTACGCGGAATTTTCCGAAAAGTTAAAACGATTATTACACATGTTTTTCTTTGATTTTTTTATGGCAGCAATTCACTTGATGAATAGTAAGATCTTTATAACCACTTCACAATTAATTTTAATTAATTTAATTAATACCCTACACCAATTCTAATACGATTATCTACATATCGCAACTGTCAGGGGCGCAACAACTTTGCAGTTTGACTGGGTACTCCCATCATAATACTATAAATTAATATTTGTATACTGCGGGTGTGTATGAGCTGAAAAGATCGTGTTCGGCTGCTCATTTACTATTTGAAACGAACTTTCAAGTTGGGTTAATATCTGAATCGACTGGAATCGAGTGGGTGCTCAGGCACCCGTGGACCCCCCCCCCCCTTGTTGCGCCCCTGTCAACTGTAATACAATCTTTCAGACGGAAACACTCAATTTAGTATGCCTACTTCGTATGCACAAAGGTATCTAGAAGCACTGGTACCTATATGTTCAACCCAAAAATCTTTCTTTTTGTATAATTATAAGTAGATCAACGATATTATTTGTAATGCCGTTGATCTACATAAATTTATTTTCAATGACATAACGAGGTACCAGTTTTTTTTTTTTTTTTTGGTCACTACATAATTTTGGATGGGTGAATTTCATTTTTATGCGAGAACGACTTGGATTTAAGACGACAATAAAGAATTTATGGTACCAGGTGGACATTTTGTAAATATCTACATATCCTCCATACGTAAGAGTGTTTAAAACAAAACATTTATTTTTAACTCAGGCCAAAAAGGTATCACTTGTTTGAAATAACTGTAACTGCATAGTTTCGAAAATCTAAAATAAGAAACTGTCATTACATGTAGTATTTTAACTAAACCTTTTACATTTACGAAACCTTTTCTCTTTACGTTATAATAGGCCCACAAAGTAAGAGACAATATACAATGAAATATAGGAAAGAGAAAAGGTGAAACGGGAATAGGATAAACTTAGAGAGCAGGAATGACTTTCTAGAAAAGAAATTGACACCTTATTACTATAATCAACTTGTGGAGAAGAACAACGACATATGGACAGAAACAGAGAAAACTAAAAAAGAACAAGACAGGCAGACAGTCACACACATACACATCTAACGTAAATAAGAATAACAATTTTGTTAATAAAGCTATAATCTATCTATCTATCTATAATGGGTCCACTTTTATCATTTATATTTACTTGTAAAACTGATTACTGTTTATTAACCATATTACTTTACTGTCATTCTCAAAAGATTAATTACCAAGTTATTTTAAAACTAAATTTGAAACATCCCCGTTTTGTATTGTAAATATGGCAGAAACACGAACACAATTCTAGAAACTTAAACAAAAGACAATTAAATCGTTTATAGAATAATTACAAGAAGTGAGATACCTATGTATGTATGTATATAAAAATCCCTTAGGCCTGTCCTGTGCATACAAACCATGAATGAAAGAGGCAGAGTGTAAATGTAAATTTGAAAAAATGCCAGAATGCATTTTATAAAAAGATTGCTCATACATAAAACCGTTATTAACGAATGCCGCGGGCGATCATTTACCGGAGGCACCCAGACAGAGGGAACTTACGAAAAATTTCCGGAAATAATTTAGAATATACCATTAACATACTTATACAGGTAAGGCAAAACTTTCACCCAACATATTATTCGAGTTGTCGTCTTCAAGCTGTCTTAAACCAATCGAGCAATTCAAACTACAGGCATGCTGAAATATGTAAACTGCTTCTTAAGAAAGAAAAAAGAAAATTAATTCAATCTGAAGAATCACTCAACCGTGTATCATCCAAAGTGATTCTTATGGATACAATTTATTTACTTTATTTTCCTCAGGAAAACGAAAATAAATAGAGAGCAACTATTAATTTAACTACCTTTACGTTGTTACCGTTTTTTCTTAGTACTGATGTTGTATTCTCAAAAAAGAAAACAATCTCACAGTCCCGTCTAATGTGAACAAAAAAATGAAAGGAAAATGAGTCTCCATATCTCGACCCTAAAAAATTGTATACCATTATAAGGTCTTATAAATTGTGTTCCCGAGAGATAGCCGATCTAAAGGAAAAGTTGAATTGCTTTTCCACTACTCCCCTCCTCCTCGGCCCTAAGACCGTCTCGACGCATCGCGTCGGTCAAGTCGATAACCTTAACCCGACTCGACTCGAACAACCAAAAGAAAAGTCTTCCGTCGTCGGTAAATTTAGACGATAAAATATTTTAACGAGAAATCAATCGATTGAATATCAAAAGAACCGACAGACGATAAAAAATGATGCTGCCACAAAAACTGTTAGAAATTCTAATAGTACAAGAGCCAGCGGGACGGAGAGTTGGAGTACACAGACGGACAGCCAACTATAATAACAGGGTGCAGTAATTTCAAATGGTGAAAGTTCCCAACAATTGAATAAAATAATTCGAAGTGGTCTGTATTCTGTCAGAAACTGCCACACGCGTATCGCGATTTCGATCTTTTTGGATCTCATCAGCGCGTCGCAGACAGCTCCGACAGAACACAGACCAACACTTGTTGGAGCATACGTAATCCTAAAATGTAGCATCGTACTACAGATGGCGTTTACCGCGCCACTTGTGGAATTTTCTTCCCAACAATTGTTTAATTGTCATCGAAATAGTGCTCAAAAACTTACACAAATGTAGACCTCAGTAAACTTAACTGAATTTTTGAAGGACTACACATGAGTTGCAGTTATAAATTTTTGAACACTATTTAAAAGAAATTTCACTTTTATCCTCTGCATCTACCCCTTGTTGTGGCATGTTCATATATGTTACCTAATCTTCAAGATGGTTACAACATTAAAAACAGAATAAAATATACCCACACCTCTTCTGGGTTAGTTAGACTGTGCTCATTTCGAATTCAACTTCTAAGTTTAATAACATATAGATTCCCTTCACTTAGAGAAAGGTACACGAGAGTAGATCGAGTTGCGTGGACCGCCTTAATGAGGGTAACTGTCAGAAGTTATTTATGACGCCACAGGCTTAAGGATGGACTTTGATCGGAAACATCTGACGGTAAACGGCTGGTCATATTCCGGCGACTCGTCTACGACCGACATTCGTTTGCACGCATCGCCCTTGCCGTACCTTTCTCTAAGTAAACGGACAATACCTACATGTAAATTAATTTCTTTCAACGTGTGATCGCCCAACATTTGATCGACCTGTCGGAGCCAAAATCGATTTAGTTTTATTACGACGCCTGCTTTTTGTTTAATTACCGTTGCATAATTAACGAGTCGGGGAGATTGAATTTATGTACGTCATAATCTTCTTCACTTGACGACCTATTATTAGAAAAGAGAGACAAGAAAACTCGTTCACGTGCCCGGTGAATGAACACATATTATATTCCGGGAACGGGAACATGTGTAAAAATGTGCGGAGAGTAACACATGAATGCTTCATTTGAGAAGGGCTACGCATTTAGAACAATAAGAGGTCATGAGGCATCATTTAAACACGTGGCCGTATCCTTATTAAGTTCTCTATGACATAAAAAGGACGAAAGGAATAGCGATTTTATTTTTAACACTTCTTATAAAAAAAAATTTTTTTTCGCCGTTTGAAAATAAGAAGAAGCCTGAAGGTAACAAATTAGGAAAACAGAAGGGATGAGTAACTATTTCTTACCGAAATTTCATCAATTTGTGTGCCGGTAAAAAAAAAGTTGAGACCGCTTTTTCATCAATTCACCACGAAACTTTCAAGATTTGACTTCTAATTATTTATCTGAATCTTGCAGTAGTGGCTCATCCAAATTTCAAAAGAGATCAAAAAGCGACAACCCAATAATGTACCTATATAAAAAATTAGTAAGAAGACGCGAAGGCGCCTATAAAATATGTACATAAGTAGGAAAGAAATTACTTTTTTTCTTGATAGACGTTAGCGTCAAACTAATTAATTCCTGATTGATTGGTTTATTAATTGTCAATTTTTTTACGATCACCGTAGTAATGGGGGTCTTCTCCTAATACCCAACTAAAAATAGATATTAATTAATTTAACATCCAAGGTTGAACTTTTTCTTCGAGATAATGTTCTAGCAATAACAATTCGATGATGTCGTTTGAGCGCCATTATTGGGATCAGAAAATTAATTTTAACTGGACATTTAATGTGACGAGAGTAAAAAAAGTATGAGCAAATTATTAGAGGACACCCGTAGAATTGGTGAGGATGTGGGTGTCTAAAATAAATTATTTTTAGAAAACTAGCGGAGCAAAAAGATTGACAGGGGGACCCTTGGAACAATCAGTAACTCGGTCAGAACGTGAGCTCTAAATAGAAGCAAAAGATACTGACGAAAAAGCACATTAACGTTAACAATAACGAAAAAATAAAACCAGTCAAGTGCGACTTTGATGTCCATTTGCACAGTTGTTTAACTAAAAGCTAAAACATAAGCCGTTGCTTTATTTCCAAAACGTCCGCACCGTACGTTAGATGAATATGTTACGTCAAAATATAATGGAAAATAATAACGAAGTTATTGTATGTTTAAACAGCTTCCACAACTTAAATTTTGGACATACCGCATTTTCAACATATGTCGCTTTAGACTCAAAAATAATTATTGTTAATGACATTTGCCTTTTATGAATTCAGAATTACTTCCTTATGAAATGTTAAGAAATATTTTTACTGATTGAATAAAATGTTCTAGAGTGAACTAGACCGGAAAATTCATGAGCATTCGGGATATCCGAAGACCACTATGTATGTGTAAGCAGTGGGACTAGCTTTTCGTGTTACTTAAGAACAGTTTTATATATGTATTTCGGAAAATTCACCAAATAAAGTTTGGAATTTCCTTAAATGTTCGTTTTTTTCTATAATTTGGAAGGGTGGGAGTCCGTCAGTCGACCACCGACCACCCAACACCCATTTAGAATAAGTGAGAATGTACTAGAATGTTCTTGAATGCTGTTGGCGTGATTCGCAGCTAAGGTGTTCTCGAATGTCTCGGATTGTCCTCCGGTAGAATGTTTTAGAGTGAACTAGACCGGAAAATTCATGAGCATTCAGGATATCCGAAGACCACTATTTTAGGCAGTGGGGCTAGCTTTTTGTATTATTTTAGATTAGTTTTATACATTCAGAATAAGTGAGAATATACTAGAATATTCTTGAATCTTCCTACCGTGATACGCAGCTAACGTCTGAGATTATCCTACGGTAGAATGCTCTAGAGTGAACTGAACCGGAAGAATCGTGAGTATTCAGGTTATTAGGGGGCCATTATGTGTACGCGGTGGGGGTAGCATTTAAGCATTTTCATATGTCAAAATACTGGCTCAATTGGATATTATATGGTCCTGTAATTATATCTAGCAATTTACTCGGGTCCTGAATGTAATTTTTCACATATATATTGTAGGCGCGTTTCTGGATAACAAATGGATAACAAAACGGACCCCATACCGGAGTGAATTGTATAATTAAATCTAGAAAAGTTGTTGAAGTGCCAAATATATATTATGGCATTTCGTGCGCGCCTAAAATCCGGACTCTCTGTTATTACTTTTCCTTAATTTAGGGGTAAATTGCCATCATAAATAGCCGTAAATGTACAATAAAGCCACGGGAAAGGCATTCGTTACGCCCAAGTTATTGCTGTTTTGCTTTATTAGTTAGATAATTGGTAATTATTCGGCAAGCCGTGCCGAAAATTGCATAATTTATGCTTTTAACTTTTGCAAAGTTAGTTGTACAACTACTTCGACTCGATCTTGTGCCGGAAGCCGACCGAAACAAATGAGAATGAAAATCAATTCAAATTTTGATATCGATAAAGATCAATCTGAAACGTTTATTTAATACCAGTTTTGCCAGAGACTTAGTCCGCGTGAGACTATTCCTAATTGTTTTTAATAAATACAATATTACTTCTAAAGAATTTAAAAAATATTACTGAAAACTTCCTCTTCGTGTTTGTTAAGTCCTAAGTTTTTCTCTTTTTTTGTACATGAAATATTTTTAATTTAAATTCATATTTGCAATTTTAAATAGTGTCTAAGTTAGTGAAGCCGGACCAGTTTACATTTTACCTGGGTATTCGCAGAACCCTTATAAACTGGAAAGAAATGTTGTATGGCGATTGTGCTCACATTTAATGATAGGGCTTTCCATATTCTGTGTTATATTCAGTTTCTAGTTATTCACCCCCGCTAAAATAATATTCACCAATTTACCTGTTGGTAGATATAGTTGCATAGTACATTAAGAATCAGACATTCACATTTCATCTTTCAATCAAGTAAGTTTTGCATCCAGTAACCATCCAAAATAGTTTCCATTGTCGGACGAATTTTGATAGTTTTAATTTAGACGTTGAAGTTTAGTTTTTATTGATTAGAATAGAAGTTCCAGTAAATGTTTTAAATAAAACAGTGAATTTTTATTCTTCATCGAAATCACGATCCAATTTAACTAGTTGCATAATATTAATTTGGCGTGCAACGTACAACGTTTGTACATTTTTTATTTGGTCCTTCGAGCCGGATCAGTGGTTTTTTACATCGAAACAAGTGAAATTTTACGAAGCAGCCGTTTTGGACATCATTAGCAGCCAGCGGAACAGTAATTTTCCCAACTTTCATCGTCTGAATATCGCATACCTCGACGCAGCCGATTGTACAATTTTAATCAACGGATCAGAGGTCCTATTCCATTACCAAAATTCGCCCACTTGCAACCAGGAACTTCAAGTAAATACTTTGATTCGCTATCCTTTTCCAATTTTTTATTTCCTTGCAAGCCTCTGTTTCTACTTTATTTTATACTTTACATAGTACTTCACAATGGCATCTGAATCACTTAAAGTTCTTATCAAACAACGTGGTGTTAAAAAGGGACAGTGTTACCAAGATCTCATCGAAATCGGTTCTGCCTCTTCGAAAGTTAATCCGTACAGATGGACAGACAAACAGATACCAAGACACAGACAATTTTTTAGGCTTGTTTTGTACATCTACAACTACAGTTTTCACTACACTTTTCCAGTTGAGGTATATTCGCAATTTTTTTTTATTTTTACTTTGTGAGTAACATTCATCAAGCAGGTACAAGCTAAATCAAGTTTATATAAATCTGACAATAAAACCTCAATCAATTTCAAATTAAAAAACTGTCGCCTGCTTCTTTTCGTAAACATTTTAAAAACCAACAGATACAATCTCATTTCTTTTCGATATGGTAGACGTTTAGGTACTCGTAGAAATTTACGGTTTCGCAACTTTAATAACATTACACAGCTGTCTAATTTACCAATCGTTCTTCTTCTTCTTCTTCTACTACTTATGATACTTCCATTCGAAGTGAGTTGATTAATGGAATTGCTGGAACTCTCAATGTTGAAAACTTCGACAGTAGCACAAAAAGAAATAACGAAACGTTGAAATTGAGTGATCGAAATGCATAAAACTGCATCGTATAACAAAGTCAACAGTCAACTTTCAAATTTAAACGAAAAGGCTAAGTAATTACTGAATCATCATTATTATAGAGAAGCCATCGGATTGCGATGCATCATATTTTTATACCAAATCAATGGATGACTTCTGCCTTTCTAAGCAAATTGGAATACGATTTCTAAAGTTCAATAAAATTCTATTCGTTAAAGTTCATAATGTGAATGGAAGAGAGTGAATAGCGAATTACGTGGGCAATTGATTATTGCCATTCTCAACTTTGAATTGTTATCAAAAATCTTCTTGAAGTGGAACTGAAAAACTGAATACGAAATTCGGTCTCTAATTTCATAATTTTCGCATCATAACGAGGAGCTACCAATAATGCACTCCAAACTTTTCAAGCGGGCGGGTCTGTTCGAAAGGCCCTTTAGTTGGAAAGTTCTCAAATTGCAGTCTGCTTCGGATACTTTGTTAAACGGATATTATATTTTCCCGAAGCGTTGTATTTTAGTCCACAGAGAAAGCTCTTAATATTACGTGCAAATAATGCCCTAAAAATCGTATATAACTGTGGCAAAACCTTTCCTAAATATTACACTATTATTAAGTCGAAGAAGAATAGTTTATTGTACCAAATGTATTCCTGTTGTTTAAAGGTTAGTTGCACTTTAAAAATGTCTTTATGTAGTTATCAAGAAGTGCTTAAAGACGAAAAAAATACAACTTGTAATTATACAACACGCTACTCAAACACACAAACATACCAGGATAGGGGTTAAGGAATTGGTTTAATGGTATTATTTGTAGACTATGAATTTAAATTTTACACTATACATGCCGGAGTTGTCTGTAACGAACGTTGCGCTGAAGCGCGCTCACAGCTCCAGCAATCCCCACTACGAACTCAACTACGTGTCCGAGTAGAGAGGGGACATCCGTTGCACGATTTCGTTACATATCAACTCGCATGAAACGAACTTACTCTACCGTGCCTAAAGAAGTTTCACTTCAAAATGTCTTCCTTTTTTGCGCCAAATGTATTTCCTTTTCTATTTAAACATACATATCAATCTCCTGTTAAAATATACCTGTATGTACAGGAAAACTATAGCGCTAGTTTTCATGCAGTCCATTTCGGGACGAAAACGAAATTTCATTTGACTTTTGTTACTAGGACGATTTTACCTTCGTTTAACGTTTCGTCAGGCTCGTAGAAGCTGAAGAATTCCGGTGCATGGGATTTTCGCATGCTAGAACGCGCAGCCCAGGCGAAAGCCATACCATACAATAATGAACACCCTTGGGCGTTAATAAAGGTTTATATGTGTGCAATATTTCCCGTAATATATCATTTCGAAACTGAACTGGATCTGAATGAGGGCATTAATGTAGAAAACAGCCTGGCTATTAAAAATGTCATTCCAGAGACTAAGTTTATAAAATCTGCACTTTCCCAGCTAAACTAGGTACTATTAACGTCTAAAAATTTTTTCTCTCTTAACACACTCAACCAACTTTTTCATTTTATCAAAGGATTATACGTATATCTCACAGAAAATTTTAACAATCACCCAAAGCTTTCGAGATCGTTTATATTTCATATTTTTCCTACAGGTACCTATAAGATATTAGAATGAAATGGAAATATTTTTTAGATTTACACACACAACTACAAGTCTCAACAGTTATTTTATCTGACATCGTAATCTAAGATTGTAGGGGTTATTGGCGGTCGCCTAAACAACACTAATAAACGTATACAGAAGGGATGTTTTGAAAACAAAAATTTAAATGTGTTACCTAAATGATGTTTCTTTTGTAACGACATGTTACTCAAATAAATCCTTATTTGAAACTAAAATAAATTTTTTTTATTTAAGTTACAAAAGATTTAATTTGATACGTACGTAACCGAGTAGTAACAAGTATATTACAGACAACAAAAGTGCCCAAAATTGTAATAGAATACAATCTTCTAAAGTGACGTTGCCAAAAGACACCTACGCAAATACAGAAATAGCGGTCACGCCAAATTATTACTGTCCACCAAAAAGCAATTCTTGATATTATTAAGAAGATATTAACCCCAAACGTCGTAGGCAATATGTAGGTATTAGACGAAGCAACTCTGGCAATCATTGTTATAACTTATATAATAATATTAATTAATGATAAAATTAAAAATGAAAATGAAAAAATAATCGTTTATAATTTATTACTTTTATGAATCAAAAAATATTTTTTTTAATAAAAATGTTTTTTATGCATATATTTTATCATTCGTATGAAAAAAATAAATATGTACTCATGCAAGTAGGTAGATAATAATTAAGTTAATAATACGTTAATTAAGTTCTACTTCAAAAATACATCACTATTCATTGCATTTGTCAAATAAACTTGTAAATATTAATTTTTCTTTAATAGTATAATTGTATAATACAATGTAATGTAATGAAAACCTGCAAAACCTCGCAAAAAAAAAATAGGTATGTAGAAGACCGATTTCCGACAGTGACATCATCTAATTCTTGATATATTTTTAACTTTTTTTGTAGTAGATAGTGAAGCGTAAGTAGATATTACATAAAACTGTTGCGAATATTCAGGAGCTTCTCACGTGGACGTCGCGATTACGTATAATGTGTTAGGGAACGAAGATGACGGCCAAGAAATGCCACTGTTTTGTTACGAACGACGACGCAGGACGTCGACATCCGCTTGGACGTCGTCGTCGTCGTCGGCTAATACTATGCGCCGCCGCCTCCGCGACAATAATAGAAGTAGCAACTCGACAATCGTAACCCAAATTTATCTGGATCATCTGCCATTGTACCGCATATATTATGCCTACGTCATATTATCCACAGATACACTGGGATTAATATAATGATTCCACTTAGTTAATTAAAGAATAATTCCTTACAAATCGAATTGTCAATTTTTTCGAATAATTCACGTTTATATAATAAAATGTGGCATGTTCGATTAAAAGCAATTTGAAACGGAAAGTGCATACAAAAACAAATTTGGATTTATTGAAAGTAGAATTTTAAGAAATTGTAAAACAAAATAGTTTCTTCGACCAATAGTTTACTAGTTAAAAGTATATACGTATGTCAAAGGTTAATATGAAGGGCAAAATTTTTGTCAAAAACTATAAGCTTTATAAATACAAGTACGTTGCAACCATTGGAGTCAAAATTAAGAAAAATAGGTAAGTACGAGGGCGGTTCAATAAGTACCCGTGTTTGAAGACAGAGGACGTTTCTGAGGGAAATTGGTGTTGTCATCGTGTTCTACCATCTATCAAACCACGCTAAAACGAATTTCAGACTGATTGATAGGTTAGTTTGGATTTGGCAGCCATTAGACTGAGACGTGTTTCGTTATTTTCGCTAAGATGGAAAAAGAGCAGTAACTCGCTTTTTGTTTTTGGATGGGAAAAAATGCGAGGAGATTAAAACAAAGTTGGATACTGTTTATGGAGACATTTCGCCATCTACGGCCACAGTTAGATATTGCTTCAACGAATTTAAACGTGGGCAAAGATCCGTTTTTGATAGGAGCCACCAGGCAGCCTGGCAAACGTTGTTACCCAGGAAAAAAATTTACGGATTTTTTAGGAACAGGAAAAACGATCACTGGACAATACTACAGTGAGTTATTGGACCGCTTCGACAAAAAATTGAAGGAAACACGGACGCATTTGACGAAATAAAAGGTGCGTTTTCAGCACGATAACGCATCGGCACATTCATCAGGAGCTGTTGCCGCCAAAATGCATGAATTACGTTATGAATTTGCTGCCGCACACCCCGTACTCACTCGATTTAACTCCCTGCGACTTCATCTTGTTCCCTACCATGAAGAAATGACTAGCGAGAAAGAAATTTAGCTCAAACGAGGAAGTCATCGCCGAGACAGGGGGGATTTTGGAGAGTTCGACAAATCTTATTTTTTGGAGGGGTAAAAAAATGGCAGGGTCGTTGGGAGAAGTGTATCTTTCTAAAAGGGGACTATGTTGAAAAATAAAAAAACAAATTTTTAAAAATAAGATGTCTTCATTTCTAACACGGGTACTTATTGAACTGCTCTCGTATATGCTTTTTAGTTAAACGTCGGTGGGAAACGAACAATGTTCCAAAATGCTCCCTCTTCAAACGAAAGTCATCAGTACAAAGTTATTTTACAAAATGTTCTTCACTATTTCAGGTACCACACCACATCGCCTAGTTTTCAGCTACACAATCCGAACTATTTTGAACATATTCCGCGTCCTACCAAAGAGACAAGTTTAACTGACAGTAGCGTTTGTGCAAAGGTGAATTATGACGGGAATTTTTTATGTTCCAAGTCCTCTTTGACTGTCCGACAAACATTAATATGTAACTACGCCAGACAGAGCCGGGATTAATGCGATAATGGTGAACACCAAGGTATTTCTTGACAAGAATATAGCTAGTTACCCAGCAGGGGCCAAGATTAAACTTTCGGAAGAAAAATCGGCGACTAATCTCCCAGAAAAATATTCCTACATTTAGTTTTCTTCTCTAAATCCTCTAAGGTGGAAGATATTTCGTAGTATACACATAGTATTAATTAATCTTAACTTTCATTTTAAATAGAAGGATTTGTTTTTAAAATTACGAATTTTATGACAAAATTAATCAAAATTGAATTGGTGATGTTAAAGCATCAAAACTTTTCCAATTTTTTTTCTTGCGTTTTCTCGGTTAATAAATTTTCTAAATACTTAGTCACTGGCTGTCAAACAAATTTAATATTTCATTTCTTTGTGACTGCCTACATTATATTAAAAATGATCAAACATCAACCCCGAGTAAACAGCTCCTGTGCGTGGACGATAAAATACAATACAAACAAAAATTTAATGAGTTTTCGTCAGGTTTTACACGAAAATTTTGTTTTCAAATATTTATTCATCTTTACGTGACCGTTACAGTAATCCTAATACTATAGCACACCTGTACAACTGCCCATATAAGCAAATCGTTTAAATTATAAATATTTACGTAACAAACAACAGGATTATTGCAATAAATATTTCATTTAGATAAAACACGAACATGTTGCACACATTTTAGTAATTACATGACTGGCTATAACCACACATGCACCAGTCATAAACATTAATAATTGACTATGCCAAACACGAATTTTCAAAAATTCTTCAAACAAATGAATACTTTACTGTGAAAAACCAACAACAGTAAATCAACAAAATTGGGGCAAATATCTTAAAACATTTTTGCAGGCTAATTTAAAATGTACTTTAGCAAATCAGTTACAGTTAAAAAGACATTGTTAACGTTGTCGAATTAAATAGAATTTCTCATAGGTTTAAAAAAAAGTTCTAATGTTGGTAAATTCATCTCAGAGTCATATTTTCAGTTTTATAGCATGCCATTACTGTTGTCATGTTGAACATCAATGTAGAACAACAGAAATGGTCCAATTTAAGGGACCAGTATCCTAAATTGGACCACTGACTTTGTTTGGATTTTATTTTTTATTGATAAACCAAATATAACATGTTTTTACCTGCCTTGAACGATCTAATATTTTTGTGATAACCCTAGCAATGCCCTCAACTTTTTTCGCATAAATTTGATTACACCCTTTCATTTCTTAATGGTACTGTCATAGATGGTTCATTCTAGGGACCTTTCCCCTACCTTTGGTATTTAATAATAGCACCAAGTAAAACTTTTGTAAATCTCAATTTTCCACCTGAAAAAGATATACCACTTTTTCGAATATATTCCCTGTATAAAATAAAATATGTACTAACATATGTATATATGTAGATTTACAGATAGATAAACACTTTTCAGGGATATTCTTATGTGCACCTAATCCTAAAGCAATGTTCGTGTACATGACGGATCGTCGAAACAGGGACTTACGAGCACAATACTCGAAACGGTCCGCCAGTGTCGCGAAACAAGAAACAACAGATTAAGCCGAAAACAATAGGTATCTATGGGGCGCAAAACGCGGGGTTTGCGAACGGCGCTACTTTGAGGGGTGCACAGGTGGGTGGGGGGGGGGGGGGGGGGGGGGGTGGTTGGCTTGCGAACAAAGGTAAGTAAATACAATACCAACGTACATAGGAGGTGCTGTCATACGTAACACGGAAGACCATTGGACAATGAATAAATAACATGAAACAAAAGGCAAGCCAGACTAATTTAGTCGGCATAAAGTGAGTATAGAAACAATTGATGGTATAAATGTCGCATACAAAAACATATCAAACGACCTATTACTTAAAATGTGAGAAAAGTCGACTGCATTTTCTAGATAAGAGAGACCATCTTTGAGTTATCATGTATATACGCTCAGTACAGAAGAAAAGCTACAAATTGAATTGTGAAAATTACAATGTATATGTATATCAAGTTAACACGAAGACTATAATTTGTCGTTAAATAATTGTAAGTAGACCCAAAACATTGTCGCTTCAGCCGGTTACTAGAAAATAGACGAAATGTTAGCCTGATATCAATCTGCCACTAAGCACAGCTTATTCCAAAATAAAAATGATGTAAAAAAATAAAGTACGAGTTTTAATTTTACCCATTTTGTCGCTGGTCTATCTTCTAGTTGTTCAGTTTTCAAATTGGAATCAGCTAGAGGATAGACTAACGACAAAATGTGGAAACGCATCATCTCTCAGCGACAAATTATAGCTCTTACACTACTTTTTTCTAAGGTGTTTCCATTTCGAGATACTCTATGTGTATTGCCAGTCGTTTTTCGCTGGTTAGCTGATGGATAGACTAGTGACAAAATGTGCAAAATCACCATCATTTAGCGACAAATTATAGCCCTTACAGTATTTCATTACACTATCTCGAAATAGAACTAGCGGAAAGAAATACTATAAAGGCTATAATTCGTCGCTGAAAGATGGTGCTTTTACATATTTTGTCGTAAATCCATCCTGGAGCTGATCAGCGAAAAACAATTAAAGGATTGTTAAACTGACACTACACGTAGGATATACCGAAAAAGAAATAACGTAGAAAAATACTGTACGGACCGTAGTTGTCACTATTTTTCTACGATATTTCTATTTCGCAATTCACTGTGTAGTGCAGCTAGATAGCTTTGCAATCGTTTTTCGCTGATCAATTCTAGGACAAACTTGCGACAAATTAGCGACATATTACAGCCCTTAATGTATTCTTCTAAGCCATTTACATTTCGAGTGGAAACTTGGCGGCTCTTCACTGCTAGAGGATATAGTAGCGGTAAAATGGGTAAAAGTACCATTTTTCAGCGACAAAACATAGCTCTTACAGTATCTCTCTACGCGATCGCCATTTTGTATTCCAAGATACGCGTAACTTCGAGTAGTATCAGTTTGAAATCAATCACTTCGTCTATTTTCCAGTAGCGGCTGGAGCGACAAATTTATAGATTTGACAACAAATTAGCGATAAATTATAATATACTTTAGAAATAATAAACATAATATTCGTTACCCCAACAATGACTATGACGGCGCTCCAGTATGACAAATCTGGGATGCAATGAAAATTTTTAATATGGATTCCATATGTTTATCTAAATGCTGTACAATGACAAAAATACAAAAAAATAGAACAATCAGAAAAACAACATTGTAAATATGTACATGTATGGTCAAATCTTAAATGCATGGTAAACTATCCATTAGGTGTTTGGATATTCTCCATCCCTGCTTTCCACTCCGAAAATATTTAAAAACATAGGAAAAGATACATATTAAAACTTAAGAAAAAATCCTACCTCATTCTCCGCCAATGATGATGCCTCGTTAAGTGTGGGAACAGGCTGATGTAAGTTCGCCAACTCGGTTTCACTTGGAAGTTCAAAAATTGGAGAACTTGTCCTTTTAAAAACAATTATATTTTCCTCATCGACTATTAAATAACTACCGCACTGAACACTAATGTCTTTTTTATTCTGTTCCGTACCGACGCGATCTACTACTTTAACATTCGACGCCATTTTTCGAAAAATAATTTTTGACCTTACGCACGCTGCAACAAATCTTCCGACAGGTACCTGAAAATATACCATTAAATAATAATCCGGTAATCGTCCAAAACAATCTTATAACATAAAGTTAATGAAAAACTTCGTGAATAGACCTTGTATAATGAATAAGCAGTATACAATATAAGTGTGAATGTGCGTATGTATCTATCTACATCTCAATACATGTAATTTTTTTCAAGATAAAATGTATTCTCTAATATTCATATACATANTATATAAAAAATAAATTATATTTGCATGCGAAATTAATCTGATCACACCCGATATACACCCGATATTACATGTATTTATAAAACGCCCTAATTATCGAGTAGAATCTGTAAACTGATGAAAATAATAAACAGTGAATTAGTTTGTAAATGGTAAAAAATGTGTGGAAGTCTTAAAAATATCTGATCAATCCCTGTATATCAGCAACACGAAGTAGAAATACGATAATAAAAACGAAAACGCATATGAATCATAAAGGCAATAGCCACAAATACTAAGCATAGGTACATGTAATATGTGCAATTAAGAGAATTAAATAAATTATTGTTAAAAATACAAAACTTACAATTTTATTAAGCATAACCTCCCAATACCGGTTCTCTTGTCAACGTGCTACCCCCTCCAATAATTTTTTACAATAATGTTTGGTAATTTTATAAAATTTTAGGTGCACTTGACGACATCTCTTATATGGAAGCTAAACTGAGCATTTCAATTTACAAAACTTTTAAACCATGAAGAATACATAATCACTCTTTTTATCGTAAACCTCTTTATCTACATTATACTTTTATCTGCTGCAAACCGGCATCTCTAGAATTTTCCTAGCACGTGCACATAAATAAAAGGTTCTTTTCGTTTAAAATACAATTAAGAAATAAAACACATGGTAAGTTTCCCACCCCTTTAGTATGTGTATTTTAAAATCATAGCTTTCTTAGAAAGTATGATTTGCATTTGTTTTAACTTCATGTCAAATTGACCGTTTTTCAAGAATAGTTTTTCTTTGATTTGAGATCGAAAACAAGCAATTAAAATTAAAGAAATGGCTGCTCAAGCTGAAAGAGTATGAATAAGTTATTACATAGTACATTATACATCATAAATGATAGTTTTTATTTTGTTTCAGGCTGCTCAGGCTATTAAAAGACTGATCCCCCTCTTTGACAGAGTCCTAATTAAAAAGGCAGAAGCAGCCAGCAAAACCAAAGGAGGAATTGTTTTGCCTGATAAAGCACAAGGCAAAGTTCTGAGGGGTACTGTGATTGCAGTGGGGCAAGGTTCCCGAAACCAGGTATACTTTACAAATTGGATTAACCTCTTGATATTTATATAACTTCTTCATCTTTTTTATCCAGAATGGACAATTCATGACACCATCCGTTCAAGTTGGAGATCAAGTGCTCCTCCCTGAATATGGGGGTACTAAAGTAGAGATAGAAGAAAACTCCGAATACCATTTGTACAGGGAATCTGATATTTTAGCCAAAGTAGAGTAGAGTAATGGTAACTTCTGCATTTGAGTAAATGTATCATTTTGTAACATCAATAATTCCACTAGTTCTTTATGATCTGCTTGATGTTTACAAACTTTACAAATGCTTTTAGAGTTATCACCATTTACTAAAAGCATTTGTGTATGTTAAGTTGTGTATGATTCTGTACTAGTTGTTGTTAGAGTTATTTTTCATTGTGAATAAATTTTTACAAAATAGTACTTTGCTTGGATTGAATTTATTCAACATTTTGCCTTTTTAATACCTAGGGAGATTATAGATAAAAAAAGAATAGTGTATTTAAAAATACAACACTTAGTATCATACTAAATATTACATAACAGAAAAAGCTATAATTATTTTAACATTCCCTTTGTTATAACATCTACTGACTTTTGAGGACTGAGATCAATATTTACACCATCTTCAACGCATTTTTGCCTTGCAATATCTGTTAAAGCTTTAAAGGTAAAAGGCTCCCAAGCTGCTAAATCTGCTAAGGATTTACGGTTTAGTAATACATTAGATTTCATAAGACCATTTGTGAAGTTTTTGTAGCTTATACCATGTTGTTCACAACCAGCAATTATTCTGGTTTCATGTAACTAGAATTCTAATTAATGAAAAGTATTTAAATGGAAACTATTACAAATTACCTGTCTCATATTCTCTTTTCTCAATTGTCGATGTTTTGTGGCATACACTAGAGCACGATGAACATTTTTAATTGCTATACTGTAGCAATTTCTTCTCCTTCCTATGTAATGCTAAAATATTGCAGTAATCTTTATCGATTCAAAAGTTAAATTTAAAAGGTTCTTACTGCTGCAAGCTTTAGTATTTTTCGTTTTCTCCAAAATTCATCTGGACCTCTACTTCTTACAAAATTAGCCACTGTTGTAAACACCATAACTTTAGATATTAAATACCCCCGTGTTTATTAATTTTCTGTTATTGACTTTCAAAATAAAATCTGATAAATTGTTTTAGAAATTATTTGGGGAATAAAGAAAAGGTTAGAAACGTTAGAAATGTGGAACGGGCGAAATGGGCCTGAATGAGCCTTTGTACTACAAGTCATATTCTGTGGTATTTTGATTTTGCAAATAAATGCAATTTCTTTATTTGTTACAATTCCTTTATTGTAAACTTATTGATTGTTCTTGCAGTTTAAGTGTTTATTAAAAAACATTATTTCTGAAGATTTTCGTTTCTGTATATGTATTCGTATACATTAAACACTACATTAGTTTCAAAAGGAACAAACCAGGTGATTTATGTATTTGGAATGGCAAGAATTTAATTGGTTTATTCACCAAGAAGTTTTAAACTGTCAAGTAAAGTGACTTCAGTGTCATGATAAGTAATAAATAAATATTTAAAATGTTTTATCAGCATATTTGTATGTGTGTTTTGTTTTAGAACAATAAACAAATACATCATTTTAAAAACATATAACAGAGAATGTATATGTTTGTAAAAGCAACTTGAGGAAACAGTGAAAACAGAATATCTTCTGGTTCATTATTTGGTGAATTGGGCAAGATGGAATGCTATATTGTACACATGCTTGAGCTATAAATAATTCCGCATTGCAAAGTTTTTGCAGTTATATTTAGAAATAAAAATTAATGTGTTTATGAGGCCACGCCTTACAGCCAAACTTCAGCACAGTTTATATTTTAGGGGTAATTTGGGCGTTAAAGGAAAGAATAAAATTCGTAGTTATGAGTGCACCTATTAAAAAAGGCCCTGGTCTGTATGAATTCCTGGTTGAGGCAGAATTACAACATTACTTCAGTAGTTTTAAGTAAGTATCCAGTAGAATTCAACATTTGCTGCATGTCATTGACTTATCATTTAAAACAAAATTTAATTAAAAACTTAATGATAATTTACCTATTCTTATATAAACAAAGCATATAATTTTTTTTGTGAACTTTCAGAAATGATTTGAAAGTGACTCACCCTTCACAGTTGAAATTTGCTACAGATGAGGACCTGGCTGAATTGGGCTTGTCTAAGCCTGAGATTCGTCGACTTCGCAAATATTATGAGAAAAATTTCCCACATAATTACTTGTCAAAGTTTAAAAGGCTATTGAGCACTCGTAAACAGGACCAACCATGTCCAGACCCAAATAGTACAAGCAGTAATGAAAATCTGACTCTGTCAAAGTCACCACGAGTTCCTAGCAAGCACATCATTCCTGCAGCAAATATTACAGTTAATAAAGAACTGGGAATGGGAGAGTTTGGGGTGGTACAACAAGGGGTGTGGTCCAATGAAGGTGAAAGAATTCAAGTTGCCATAAAATGTTTAGCAAGAGAAAGAATGCAAACAAACACTATTGAGTTTTTAAAAGTATGTTTTGATACAGCAGTTTTTGAATGTTTCTTTATCAAAAAGAATTGTTTATAGGAAGCTGCCATAATGCATTCCATTGATCATCCACACATAGTTAGACTGTTTGGAGTGGTTTTAGATACAGGCAGTCTGATGCTGGTCACAGAGCTGGCCCCACTCCGTTCACTTCTAGAATGCCTCAAGGAGCCTTCACTTAGGTCAAGTTTTCCTGTACTTACTCTCTGTGATTTTGCAGTGCAAATTTGCGATGGGATGCAATACTTAGAAGCCAAAAGACTGATTCACCGGTATATAGACAAATCTTTGCAAGTCAATGTTAAATAAAAATATATTTGGTTGTAGGGACTTAGCTGCTAGAAATATTCTGGTATTTTCAAAAAATAAAGTCAAAATATCCGACTTTGGCCTCAGCAGGGCTCTGGGCCAAGGCAAAGATTATTACCAGACAAACTTTAATGTCAATTTAAAACTGCCAATAGCATGGTGTGCCCCAGAATGCATCAGTTATTTACGATTCACAACTGCTAGTGACGTTTGGGCTTTTGGAGTAACACTATGGGAAATGTTTTCGTACGGTTTTCAACCATGGGCTGCTCTAACCGGCCAACAAATCTTAGAGGCGATTGATGAACCTAATTTCCAGCGATTGGAACAGCCGGACTGTTGTCCCCAAGAATACTACGCGATTATGAACGATTGTTGGAGGCATGAGGCTGCAACGCGACCCCGATTCGCGGATTTGGGCAGCAGATTGGTTGATTGCAGGCCCGAACAAGTTCAAACAAAAAGCGCTTCGTCAGAGGGACCCCACATGCTCTCTTTTAGGATTGGAGATGTTGTAACGGTTTTAGATAAAGTGTAAGAGTTAATTAAGACTACTTTTTGAGAACTTGGTTTATAATTCTGTATATAATGTAGAACACACCGTCCCCTATGGAAGGGAGTGTCAGCTTTTGGAAAGACCGGCCTTTTCGACCCCGTCAGTGTCGTTGCTTATTTGGGAAGTGATCTGCCAGGTTCATCTCTGATTCGTACAGATACCACTAGGACCTCAGCTCGCAGAAAACTCCGTAGTGAAATGATTAGTGCCCCTCAAGGAGAAGTAAAGCACACGGGACACGTAGGATTGGATGGAGCCTATTTCGGAGATTTAAGTTTTCTTGGAGGTTCAAAAGTAGACGTATGGAACGATTATTAAGTCATTTTCATTGTCAGGTTTTAAAATATTTCTTTATAGTATAATGGTGTTCCTACTCAAGTGGTGACTCCATATAGACCTCACAAGGACCTGGAGGCAGCTCCTCTGCTGGAAGGTGATCACATACCGTTACCTCCCGCACCAGACAGCGATCACGAATACCACGAAATAAGCGATGACGAAAATACTAATAGCCCAGCTTTGGATTTAGGACCTTCTCTTATGGCCGAAATGGAGATGATGCTGAACAGTTTAGGGCAGCCACCACCTTCCCCTGCAGACCACGAGGGTTCAAATAAAACAAACGAACTGAGGTACAGTTGTTTTAATTTTTTGATGATCAACAACTTTATTTAACGAAATTTAGGGAGAAACTTAGTAAGCCTCGAAAACAAGCAACTGTAAAACCCATTTCTGCTCTGGATGAGAAAACATTGGATACAGCTATAGCGCTGGCGAACGAAATGAGCACACGGTCTATGAATGACTTATCAGCACCAACCACACCTTCTTCACCCAACAAAAGGAAATTTAGTTTCAGGTTTCCGTCATCAGGAGAACATGAAAAACATGATAAGGTATTGGAGAGAAGGAACTTCTCAGAGGAAGCCCATTCTACACCAGATTTACAGGTGAGAATCAATTCTTTAATATTTTCATTAAGAGTATGTGTAACAACATGATATTAATAATAAAATACATGGCAAAAAGCACAAATAGTACGTTCTATTTAATCCAGTAATATCTAGAATAGGTTGTTGCAGATATTCTTGCTGTTATAATATATTTTACTCACACACTAAACAAAACATTCTAATTGCGATTATTTATTTTTACCACTCGTCCTTCTTCCACTTTTTTTGTACCGAAATCCATTTTACGTTTAATTTGTTTCTTTGATCTGCCCCTTTTACCATAATTACAATTGAAATAGCGCAAACTGAAATGCTCTCTAAGTTCGTTGCACGATTTTTCTGAAACTACTTTACGATTGCCCCTATGGGATAAGGCATCGGCTGAATTCTATTTCGCAAAATCACGCGAAATACTCTCAAAACCGTTTCTAGCTTCCGGAACGCCAATGTACAGTCTGCGCGAAACCAAACCCGCTAGAAATAATTTTCAAAATTCCAGTAATCCATTTTATAATAACGCGCATAAAAGTACGGTTCAATCCATCGAGAATAAAATGCGAAATTTATCATTTGAACCTGATCGGTTGGAGTGTCATTTGTACCCTTATAGGGACCGCACTCTAACGAAATCTGAAAGCATGTCACGCAAAACATATGTAGAAAATCGGACGCGATTAAATAGAAACCGTAGCCTTTATGGCGATTCAAAAACCGAAAGTCATTCTACATACAGAAGATATCACCATCAGAACGCTTACATAGATCGTGGTAAAAGTTTTATTTACCCTTATGAAAACAGCATTACCCCTGACGTGACTTACGATGACGTTTTTGTATATGAAAATCAGTCTTACGTTAACGAAACATGCGTATACCACGGAAACTACTCCGAAAGACCAAGAGCTTTAAGCTTTTCAAATTGCAATTCCCAAGAAAGTTTACCAAAAAAGAATGGCAAAACGGTACGAGAAAGAAATCAGAGAAGAAAATCGTACAATCCCCAAGCTTATGTCAATTCAAGTTCGAGCGAAAGTGAAGATTGCTTGAGTTTAGGATCCGTAGATTTAGATTGGCGTAGACGGCGGAGACTTAGCAGGCATTCAACATCAAATAATAGCATTCGATCTGAAATAACGCCTAGAAATAGACTCGGGATGCAATTTTTAAAACCAGACGGTTACGGAAATAACGTGACGGTTACTGAAACGCCAGGAGGCACCTTGAAAGGTGGCCGATCTCCTCCTCCCTCAAATAGTATGTTGAGCGGTCTTTCACCAACGACAGCGGCCAGAAAAAAGCCAAGCGAATCATCTTCAAGTTCGAGTTTGTAAACGTTTTTTGAGTATATTATATATACACAGTTAATAGTTAAAAATCTAGAAATTAAACTCTTATTTTACGTTACATAAAGTTCTTTACGTTAATATTGCTCTTGAACATTTCGAAATTTTATTTTTCCCATCTGTATTAGTAATTTGATTTATTAAATATCCGCGATTAGAAAATTTTAAAATTTGGCTGTGTTAGTTTAGAATGTAGATCAGTTCTTTGAGAAAAGCCTTGCTAATTAATATTGTATTTGAAATGTTAAAATCACTGGTTCTATATTATTATTTCAATTTGTAACAATTGATTTTATCTAATTTTGTAAGGCTACTTAATTAAACCGTAATTCCTAATAATAATAATTTTAAAACAAAAAAACGATAATTAGTTGACAGTAAATAATTCTTTATATTTTTACAAATAAAACCCGAAAAGACGAAATCTGATATTGATGGAATTGGATAGTCAGGAAATAGTATTTTTACAATTTGAAACCATTTTTATAAAAACAAAAGTAAGGCTTTCACACTTATTAAAAAAAAGCACCAAAGTTAATGTTATTACCCTTGAGCAAGTAGTTAATATGTATTTAGATAATGTGATCCGCATTAAATAGCAGCACATTAGGTCCCCAACAAACATAGTGGCTTTCTGTAATTCAAAACAAGTAGCTAATATTTGTCTATAAGTATATTATACTCCGCCCATTTTCTACACAATAATAATTTCATTCTTAATCAAAACATGTGATATTTTGTAACCCTTTTACTATTACATATTATAATTGTCGCCTTTGTAATGGACATTAATGTTACAATAAATACTTATTAAAACTGCAGCCTGAAGCTTACAATCATTCGTTTCAAAATTCAATTGCCAGTGGCTTTTTTGCATTTCGCATTATTATTTTTTGCGTTGATACCGCAAATCACCCTTGTTCTTTAGTTAAGTTTTTTTTTCGTTTTCTTTCACTTCTCCTTTTCCTGTCATAATTTTAGTCCAAAGTTACCCAAGAGGCACAGTTAGCTTACCAGAGTTTGGTGGAAAGCCCTGCACCAGATATGACTCAGGTAAGTTTATTTTCATGAACGATTATTATTTGTTAAAACAAAAATTGAGAAATGATGTAAAACTACAATCTATAAAAAAAATAGAAGCAGGTTGTATACACTTGGAAACCTACTACTATCTGAGAACGTATACTCATAGAGGTAGCATCCAACGTAAATACTGTTTGCAGTTTGTTCTTAATCGTATAAAATGTTGCCTTTGGGAGTGTATGGTCTAAGACTGCTGCTGTGTTTTGCTTGGTCAATGTTTTGCTTATAGTTTTGTGAATATGTTTAGTTGTTGCACGTCGGCAATCCATTGCGCATGCTTCGTTCAGGTCAACTGCCGATGATCAAACCAAGATTAAGGACGTCTACGTTACCAACGATAGGTCATACAAAACATGGCGACAGGAGATCATTCCCGGACCCGCCCGAATGCTTAGAGGAAGAAAAAGCAGGTAAGTTAATATTTCGGCAACAGGATGAGGAAGCGTTCTCTTAGTTGAAATTTTTATTCAAGATCCTCAACAAACAAGTCAGCCGAGCACAATAATGGAACAAAGCAATGAAAATGGCAACAGTATCCTCAGTAGACCGTCCTCGCTCCCCTTTCAAAAACTCATCGAACAAGGCGAAAAGGAAGAAAATCCCATACCCTTACCACCGCGGGATCGTAATAAAACCTTACTAACATCAAAACCGCGTCACACTCGCAAACATCCGCTCATCATTCCCGCTTCTGCAACATTGCAACGCACGCTTGATAAGGTACTCGTTCTTTTCCACTTAACTTACTTTTGTTTTAATTAGCCGCTTTCAAGCCTATTAGATTATAAATTATTTTATGCGTATCAACACTTAAATACACTTTTAGTAATTCTGTCGTAAAAATTAAATAATCAAATTAAACACTCTAATTTTAAAACCTGAAATGCGTTTCTACTGTTGGAGATTGAGAATAACACATTGGGCGTCGAAATGTGTTTTAGATTTATAAATGCTTTATGTGGAATTTTGGGGTTTAGTGTTTTATGTAGTTCTCTTCCACATAATATTTGATTTTCTTGTTAATAAATCAGTTAAAGTAATATTCATTTCTATAAAATTGTCCAGGTTTCCATAGTTTCATCATCACCACCCATCCCGTCAAGCGTGGAACCTCCCTCTCCTCCAACTAATATTTGCTCGGCTGAATTCAATGCGAATGGTATGAAAAAATCTGAGTACTGTTACGACACTGAATCGAATCATTTTGAAGCTCGAATCGACTCGGAATTGGCTGCACTTGATCACATCCCGCTCGAGCAAGACTGCGTCGACGCAGCTGCCGATAACTTAAGCAATTTTACGACAGAAGAGACAGAAAAAAAGTTGAGAAGTCATCACGTTAGTTGCGAAGACCTACTGGAGTTCGCAGACGCAAAACCGAGCTCTAGAGCACGTGGTAACGAATCGGATGAAGTCAGAATTATGTCGAAAGTTCTTGGGAAAGACGTAAGTTTCATTTTTCGCCTTAAAAACAAATAGGCATAGCACTAAAATATACATACAACCACTGAATATTCACTAAAATTGTTTATTCAAATGAAAAAACTATGTTTTCAATTGCTTCGATCCCCAGGGGTTTCCTCAAACCCTAAAAAATACGTAGTCTTTGTGTACCTTGGTGGGGTAAAGTAATAAACTGTAATGAAAGCTTATTTAAATAATTTTTGTACAATTTTTATATTGTACTAATATTTACGTATATATATCTTTTATCAAGATTTCGAAAGAACAGTGTCTTTCGGCGTTAGAACACTGCGATTGGGACGTACTAAAAGCGATCAAATTGGCAAAAGTACAAAAGATTGCAACAGGTTCAGACCTTACTGTTTGTCATACTGCGCTTTGTTCCTCCTCCTGGGACGTCACAAGGGCCGCCCAGTGGATTTTGCAACAAGATAGCGATGTCTTTCAAGTATAGTCTCATGTAAGCCTTTTAATACTGAATTCGTGTTTATTGTGCAATTAGCCTTCTTGATAATGTAACTTGCAGAGAAGTCGCGTAAGTACGCACGAATATATTTTGATATTTTATTGTGCAGCTTTTAGATAACGATTTATTGCAGTTTTTATAAAACTTTTGGAAGCGTGAAAAGCACAAACATATCAGCGAAAGCAGCTACTGCCAATTTTTGATATTGAAAACTCGAACTAAATTAGATTGTAAAAGTTTGCTTTTGCGTGGCTGAAGCAGAAATAATAAATAAACCTACATTATTCAGTGTACTTAAAAATTTTTATACCGATTACAAAGCAAACATTTACACTTTTCGAAAGTATTTTGTAATAATTTACAAAAATTCTAAGCTGAATTTACAGAAATATAGCGCCAGTACTTACGAGTACCAACTTTGCGTTTAAGGTTGTGATATATTCTTAAGTTTAAATACTGTAATACATTTTTTTATCCATAATTAAGCACAAATAAAATCTTATATGTATGTACTTATAGATGTTTAGGTAATGAATAAACATTAGATTTAACTAAGTCAATTAATTAAATTCATAAAAAAAATCTCTTTCTTTGTTTTGCAAATCGTGATATGTAAATTAATTTCTTGCCATTTACACTTTTTTCTACAAATGTTATTTTATAACATTAAAATATTTGCAATTAACAGTAGAATGTTGGTTATTTATTTTATATTTCATACCTGTATTTTGTGTCAAAAAATCTAATAAAGGCATTTATATCTTTTTACTACACGACTTTTGTTTTTGTAAGAGAAGAACAATTAATGACAAAAAGCATGCACAACTTATATTTAAAGAAATTATCATTTTACAATTACCAAAATATAACAATTACAATTAGTCAGTCTAGAAATAAAATTAAAAAACTCATTTAGTAAAACACAGTTCACACTTCTTAAGTAGTGAACAAAACACGAATTTAAAGCATAAAACTAAATTTAAAATATATTTCCAAAACTTACTAAAATATCAAACATTAGGGCAATTATATAAAAATACTCTTTACTATCAATAACACAATTACTATTTTATTATTAACCTTTCAGTTAAAAGATGGCTTACCTACAACTTTGGCACAAAAGTGACCAGTTTTCTTTGACGAATTTTCACATAGTGAAAATACTTTGTCATGATACTGACATTATAAATATTGAAAGTATTGTACAAACAATGTATGTTTCACTAAGGAAGTTCTATTTACCAACAACTTCTTAAATAACTGTTACCAGTAATGGTTAAAGATCACAAAGATAGCCTTGTACAAAAGGAATTCCTGTTCCTACTCGTTCCTGATATTCACAGTATTGTACCCCAAAAAAGTTAAGGAGTGTTATTTCTTCAATAAGGATCCTTTCTTTAAAGAACAACCAACTAACTATGGTATATGCTGCTATGCAAAAAGGATTGACTAGAATAATCTAAGAAGAAACAAGTCACACAAAACTAGCCTTTAAATTACAAACTACAAATGTCAAACCTGAGTTCCTATGCTCCAATAAAACCATCCTACATAACTAGGATGTCTGCATAAGGCATATACACCATGTGTAACTAATACATGATCTTCAGATTTTTCACAGACTACCAAATGATTAAAATTAGACTTTGCAGTTAACATTGCTGCCTTTCTAAACAAATCGCCTAATATACACATTGTTAATCCTAATAAGGAAAACCAATACATGGTCTTGAGGTCTACGAAAAAAAATGTAAAAATTTTCCAAAATTATATCAAGTTAACCAGAGATTACCAGGAAAGAAATAAGTCTCTATGGCAAATTCAATCCATGAGGACACAGCAGCAATTGTGTACTGCATGCTATGATTGATTACAAAGGAATTTACTGTAACCAGTTTTGGTTGAATAATGGCCATTACTAAAAATTCACTATAATGAAAAGTAGCCATCACACCCATATACCACCCAAATACTTTTATATTACATGGTGCAAGCAAATGTACATAAATGCCAAGAGCAAAGGCAAATCCTAAAAAACAAGCCCTTACGGCAACCTGAAAATAAGTACAATATCAAGTAAAATACTCCACTTAAAATTATAGTAATACCTGATATGAATCTTGAAAATTTTTCCTATAAATATTCTTTATTAACAAATTCACTACAACAAAATACAGAGCAGGGCCTATGATAAGACCCCCCCAAATGTTTCTTAGAAACTGTAAAGTAACTCCATTGAGAAACAAAACCGAAAATATAACTGCTGTTACAAGATAACAGCATAAAGACACTTTCCCTACATAACATAGCATTTTCAAAATGAACAGACTAGAAATTTACATCACAAAATACTAATTTTGTGCGTGTGCTTATATCCAGAACATTCACAACACAACATAACCTTGTAAACAACTGTCACATTGACAGTCCTGACCTTGATTAGAAACATAACCTCGAAACTTTTCGATGAATATAACCTATGAAACCAGAAGTTTTATAAATGTTAATATTATTAATAAAGAAAAGTTTTTATCAAGACAAAAGTACAATGGGCGTGAGAGGCTTAACTGCATTTATTTCGCAAAATTGTGAGAAGTATCACGAAGACATTCAATTACACGATACCGAACTGATAATTGATGGAAATAACATTGCATGCCAACTGTATAAGTGGCACTGTACAAAAAACGATTGCTTTGGAGGAGACTACGACAAGTTTGCTGAAGTTATATACAATTTCTTTGATATATTAAAGGTATGTAACGTTACACCTATCATAATTTTTGATGGTGGTTACGAAAATCGCAAACTCAAAACAGTCTTTAGGAGGATGGTAAACAAAGTAAAAGAAGGAAGGCATCTAAATAGTTGTAATCAAAGCAGTGGTACATTTCTTCCCCTATTTGTACGAGAAGTGTTTACTGATATTACAAGGAGATTGGAATTGAAATGTGCACGCACTGATTTTGAAGCAGATTATGAAATGGCTTGTTTAGCTCACAACCTTTCATGTCCTCTATTAAGTTACGATTCGGATTTTTACGTTTTTGATATTCTTTATATACCCTTTACAACTTTTCCTATGAATACTTCTAAACTAAAATCATCCTCAACAACGACCAAGCATTGTATTAAATGCCAATGTTTCAAGGTAGACAAATTTCTAAAGTCGGTTGGTGGTATGCCAAAATCAAACCTGCCTTTACTTGCAACCTTACTGGGCAATGATTATATTAAGAAAAGTGTTTTTGAAAAGTTTTATTCTCAGCTAAAATTAGTAAATTCAAGAAATTCACAAAGTATGCAGCAAAGAAGAATTAGTAGTGTTGTAAAATGGTTACAAACTGAAAGTATAGAATCAGCAGTCAGAAAGATCTTACTTCAAATAAAGAAAGAGAAAAGAAAATCAGTCTCTGAAAAAATTAAATTCATAGTCAATGGTTATAAATGTAATCATAGTGTTTTATTTCAATATTTCAAAATAAAAGGTAATGTTGTAGTTGAAGAGGAAACTAAAGTTGATGTATTAAAAGTTGTATCAGATTTAGAAAAAAATCCTGAAAATATTGAGGAAGAAGTAGAGGAGAAACATTCAGAATCTGAATCAGACACATCATCAGAATCAGAAGACAATATTGATGTATCAATTTCATTTAATTTATCTACAGAAAATGATATTCCTGATTGGTTTCTGGAAAGGTATAGAAAGCTTTGCTATCCATCTGCCTTTATGGACATCTTAACAAGAAACACCATATTTTGTACTCCACAGATTGAAAACTACTACAATAGCTGTTCACATTATATATCTGTACCCATTTTATCTGCAATTCATAAAATTTTAACTTCAGGGAAAGTTCAGACGTTTATATTCATTACAAGAGGAGACAACATGGCTATTAAAAGAAATGTAGGACCTTACTGTAATCTACATGTGCCAATTTTAGAAGAATTACAACATATTCCATCCACATCAAGTATCAAATATATTTTAGAAATTTTAAATTTTAATTTTGATGATGTTAATGAAAACTTAAAACCTATTCCTAATTCGTGGAAATTATTTTTTATTGCAGTAGCCTACTGGGGCAAAGCATTATCTGAAAAAGTCACATATGGGCATATTTATTCCTTAATTTTATGTACAATAGTATTAAATTGTATAGATCCCCATATAGGATTTTACAGGTCGACAGCAAAATTTATGAAAGTTCTAAATAAAGCAGTACCTGAATATCAGCAAATTAAAATTAAGGAGGAACATTGTAGTTCTGACATTTTTAATTTTTTCGACACTTTAACGAAAAAGGAACTGTTTATGTGTATGAAAACTTTGATTCCTTATTTTCAAATGGAACCAAGAATGGCATCTAGCTCAAAATTGTTTGATATCGAAATTGTAGATACGTTTGCTCATCTCCAGAGTATTGTCTTGTATACGAAATATCTAAATATTTTACTTCAATGTCCATTTCCTGATTTGATAATATCAGATTATTTTGATGGGACGTTTCTTTATAACATGACTGTTAATTTAACTCGAAGAAACAGTATTAAATCCTATCTTGCTGTTTTATTAAAAGATTGCCCAAATGTTTTAAAAGCAGTGGAAATGATGAGTGAGAACGTATTTAATTTGGTAAAATGTGATTTGAAAAATGTGATTCATACAAAGAAACGTAGAAGGAAACACAAAAATAAAACTGTACAAATATGTAGTGATGACAATATAGAAAGTAATTATTTAGATGAAACAGATAGTTTTGTTGATGTGAATAATAAGTTTTCTTTATTACAAGTTATTTGAATAAACCAGAACTCAATGTGTTTTATTCTAAAATTAATGAAAACATGCTTATAATCACCTTTATAAAAACTTATAACCAGCAAAAAGAAGAGCTGTGGAACTTCAGAACATTATAGCACATTAGGTTTTTCCTTTAAAAAAAATAATTAAAAAAAAAAGAACATTAAGTTGTTTCTATATTAATAATAATTAATTCATTTAGTTCATTACGTTAATTGCTATTAATATATGTGAGTGTTCTCCAAATTATTGTAACATCATGTGTTTATTGCTCTAGAATTATCAGAATTAAAAAAAAATATTTATTTGTTATTTAGTGCGATAAAGATAGCAATTCATTAATTACATTGACGGCATTTTCAAAAAATTCGAATTATAAATAGAAATTTCATTAATGAAATATCTATGTATAGCCTTGTGATTTACAACACCCTGTATTAGTGTCACCTCCCACCAGTGGCACCGAATGTGATTAAATTGGCGTACGTATCTAATATCCTGGGTATGTATATTTGTTTGTGGAAAAATATGATACTGCACAGCATAAATAATTAGGTATTTGTGTAATTTGGTGGTAAATTGTGATAAGGAATACTAAAACAAGGTAATAGCCTAAATTTACAATAAACTATATATTGCTTTGAATTTCACACGTTCAAATATTCAAATAATGCTACATATTTTATACACTAAAGTTTGCCTATTTTGAGGTATGATTTAATACGTGTAAAAATGTTTAAACGCCCCATATTCTTCCCATTGAAATTATTTAACCGTTATTGATTAAATATAAAATTTAGAAATCTAGAATAATATAGTAGATTATATAATTTGGTCTATGAACAGGTGGTGGACTTGACCTTTTTGTGCAATGATTAGAATTTGATAGATATGTTTTTGTAATCAATAAATATCTATTTTAGAAGTATTAAAAATGCCCGATGCAGGGTTTCCAAATGCCCATACCACTACCACAACCATTACCTCCAATACAAGGGTGCAAACTAATATACGGTATGACCCAAAGTATATTAAAACTAAAGGTGGTATTTTAAAAATTGTCCAGATTGTAAGTATAATAATTTTTAAATTCCTTCAGTGTAATATTTAATTCTTTTTATATTTTTTGTTTAAAGGTACTTAATTTGCTTGGCTTCATCTGTATACAATGCAGTGGATTCCCAGGGAATTCAAGGGGCTCATTCTTTGACACTGTATCAATGACAGGATTTTGGTTTACTGGCATTCTTTTATTGTTTTATTTATTCCATGTGATTGAGAAGCTGTACAAAATTCCTTGGTTGAAAATTGAATTTTTCTACTGTTTTGTTATGGTTTGTATGTATCTAATATGCTCCTGCTTAGCAGCAACATTTGGAGTCGAAGGATATGCAGTTGCTGCTGTAAGTTATTATTACTGTTATCCTTTATTTATGTAATTAGTAAATAATTTATATTTGCAGTTCTTTGGCTTTTGTGCTATGGTGGCTTATGGGCTTGACACTTTCCTCAAATATAAAGCCATAAGAAGTGGCGAAATCGCTCAGGGAGAGAGAGAAGTTCAAAAACAGACCACGACGGTCACCACCCCAGCTTATTAAACACATCATTACCTGATTTTGAGGATAATATATTTAATACAGTCATTACATTTAGCATTTCTCAGCATCTTTTTAATTTTTTGAGCATATTGTGTACAGGATTTACGATTAGACTGTTTTATTATCGACCAAAACTTACACATAACATTCTAAAATCAAGGAATAAAACTATAATAAGATCTAAAAAAAGATTTAAGTGGGTTTTCTGTTGATTGTATGATAGTTAATCGTCAATTTATAATGTTTTTGATGTGAAACATCTTTTAGCGCATCTAAAAGGGGTAAAATCAGCTCAGGTATGGCAAGACGGGATGACGCACTTGCGCAGAACTTTCTAGTTGGCTAGCCTTGTGGCTCGTCAATTGAAAAAGGCGTTATTCGGCCAGTTTCGTAAGTCGTCGATAGAACGACGCTTCATTCGGTCAGTCTCGTGACTAGTCAGCACTCAGTCCCGCCGCGGCGTTATGAATTTAAAAACAAGAACGTCTTGTTAAAGACTTGTTTATTTCATTTTCACATTCTTCAATAAAAATGATTTGTCAATTTCGATGTTTCACATCTGCTAGTTGTCCTTTGACGACTATTTTTTTTTTAATTGATATATCATATAAGTGTTATCACAATTGTTGCACGGAAAGTTTTGTTGTCGTTTTTAACTGTTAACGCATACAGTTGGAGGTAACCTACCTCATTAATTAAATATCTAAGTCATCTTTTTAAGGCTGGTACAAGAATATGTAAAAATCTTATTAATTAGGTATTTCATTTTAAAATGATAACGATAACTTATAATATTCTATTCTATTAAATTTAATCCGAGGAAACTTTCATCAAGACATACGCAAAAGTATTTTTGTTATCACAAATAATAATATATCTATTTACACATACCACATCTACGGCATATTTTTTTATATCAAGGTATCCTTATCTTGCTATTTATAAAACAGGAAACTATTTTTGATATTTTGTTTGTTTAGGTTTTGTATTTAGTATATAGGCTTGTTATTAAAGGTAATTATATTAATTAATTATATAATTAATGTTAAGATGCAATTAAGTCCAGCAAAGTGTCTTAAAAATAATATCGAGTATTTTAAGCCAGTATTTTTTGGAATGATTTATATTTTGTATTCACGTTCATCGCAATTAACAACTTTATATTGTTCAAATTAAATATCGTTTTGATAAAAATGGGAACAAACTAAACACTCAATAATTTAATTATTTTTATACTCGTACAATCCTTCACCGAATGTTTTCCTATCACAGTTATGTACAATAAGTGTGCTTCATTATGCAAAAATAAATGAGAAAACAATAAATTACTTTTATTGTAATTTTAAGAAATGAAAAAAAAAAATATCTATTTATTAATTAAAAAGACATTGCGTAAAAATTTATATTATGATGATTAACATCATTAATCATTAATTACTTTTGTTAGAGAAAGACAGTCTCGGTGAGTAATTACCCAAGAAACTCGAAACGTATCAATACCCTAAAAAAATTATGATTTGTGTTTAATCTTAATCATTTTCCGTATCTAATGCTTCCTCCGAGATGTTTATGTTCAAACACATTTAATTTCCTGGCCAAAATTAAAATTTCTGTGATTCATTTAAACAAAACTGAAATATCAGAAAATAAAAATATTACTTTTGATTTAATTCCGTTAAAATTCTCTTTTTAATGAGATAATTAATTGCTAGAAGAAAATAGAAAGTTTCAAGCCAAATGAATTAATAAGGTCCTATAGGAGGTAAGGAAGGAGTTGGGATTTTTTGTAGTTAGTATTGATACATGCAATAATAATAGCACAATTATGGAAATTATCAACATATATTAAACAAGAATTATATAAAAATTCTCCTTGTGTCTTCTATTACATTATCTTATACGGGGTTGATAGGTAGGGGGTAGAATAGTAAAATTTTGCTAAATTACTTGCATGACTCCTTATCAATAAGATGAACTGATAAGTGCTATATCTACGGAAATTGTGTTATCGATAATGAAAGGTAGAAAAATGAAATTTAAGAAGAGCTACAAGCTGATAAGCGACAAGAACTGGTGTGCGTAGGCGACGCGGTCGATTGGAGAAGTATTTTATCGGCGTCGACGTCTGTAGGTCGCAACGACGACGCTGGTCGTCGCTGGTACGCGACGCCAACCGGGATAGAAAAGTGGAAAACAAAACTCAACAATTGCGCGTTTTCGAATCCCTTATTAGTTCGTGAACTGAAGCGCCCTTGGCAGGCTGTTGCATTTTTGTTCTGTTTTTGAAAATAGACGCGAAGTTCCAAACACACAAAAAACCGACAACTGTTTACATCAACAGTACAGGTAAAAATAACAAGAAATAGTAATTATTAACACTTTCTTTTACAATAAAAGTTTCTTTCACGAAATATTACAAATCAAAAGGAATTGCAAAACTATTAATGTATATTTTTTAAATTTGCTGCTATAAGAAATAAAATAAAAACGCAATATATTTTTTTATGTACGTCCTGCATGTGATTTATAAAATTTTAATCAAAAAAAATATTTTTAAGCTAGAATAATAGTAAATAGGTGATATAATAATTTTTGTTTATGAACGAATATTTTTTTCAATTTAATTATGTAAATATTTTCATATTAAATATAAAACGAAATTTCAGTTTTTTCAGCCACAAAGTAATTTTCAGTTAACGTGCATACATGTGCATACATACGATAGATAATAAACAACCTTTCAATGACATTAAAAAATTATTTATCGATTGAAATTAATATTTACCTCGAAAATATGGAAATATGAAACCTTCTTTAGTGGTTTTCCAATATAACAGGTATTCAAAATCGATTTATTGATACAATCCGTTCCTATATGCAATAACGAAAAAAAATGTTTCACTGATATTAAATAAGTGTAAGTAATTCTTTTTCTTTTAATTATCATTTAATAAATTATGTTTAAGATTGTTTAGATTTTTCTTCAATTTAATGTAAGAAATTAAAATGAAAATTGATCATATAAAATGATTAAAAGATGTTCGTAAATATGAAATTTTTGTTCAAATCAATGATTTTGAGTTGTGAATTCTGAAACTTCAGTTCAAGTAATTAAATAAGTTTCAAATTTCCTCATTAATTCCTGGACAGGTACGAAATGACCACTTCTCCTTTGTGTAGGTATTTGTTTGATCAAACTGTTTGATATTAATCTTACATGATAGAACTGACGCATTTCCTAAATAAATCTGACGAGAAGAAATTAATCATTTCGACAAAAATGTTTATATTTTTTCATTAAAGTAAAAAAGAATCAAAATTATTACTGAATAATGAATAAAGTAAAGTAAACATTGAAAATTGTTTTGGCGTTTTCATTTTTTTAAAATAATTACTCTTTACCGTTTAAAATTTCATTTAAAAAAAAAAAAGGAAAATGAAACCTAAAGATAAATTAAAAGTAAATTAATCAGTATTACAGGTCCTAATAAAACTTGAAAGGATTTAAAAGATTAACAGCTTAAATAAACTGGCCAAAGTTCATTGCTTCACTTTTTTAACGAATGGATTTATTTGAGCAATCTCTCGTCGTTTAACCTCTCATTTTACACTGTTCTCAAATAATAGAGGTATCATTAAAAATTTAAATTTTTAGAAAGCTCACTAATGAAGATCTTAGCTTTCTTCAATTAATAATTAAGAAGACGTTTTTAGTAGAAAATTCAAAAATCGATGGAATCTATTAAGACAGGAACGGTTTACATTCAGCGATGTGTTTACAATGTCACTCCCATATACTGGTAAAATAAAATCGATGACAACCTGAACCCAGAATTTCCTTTAACAAATACAAATTACTGAAAAAGTGTGTTCTAAACTTTGACTCCTGTTTTTCCTATAAAATATTACAAAGATGCGCTTTTGTTTGCATGTAATTTTTCGAATCATACTATATACCTATGTATGTATACTCGACAAAGGATTAACATATAAACAAATAGCTTTAGATTTATTTTCACTACTATTTTTGAATATAAGAACAATAATGAATATATTAATCTGGATAATTCCAAAAAAATACAATTTACTTCAGCGAAACCACAAAATTCGTAAACGTAACTAAAATATTTATCTTTTTAACTTAAATGTTTGTTTCATATTGACCTACTTTATTAATAATATTATTACAATGTGAACTAAAACGTATGTAGCCCTTTCTAGAAAAAATCGAGCAGCTAATCCTTATAAATATGGTACCATTATATGGATAGTTTCCTTTTTATTAGACAGCTGAAAGTATGGGATTGTGTTAACGAAATCGTGTTGCAAATAACAAAAAGGTATCGAAAGTCGTAAATATAACATTAATAAAAAAACTTAAATTAAATAAGTTGCTAATCTGAAAATTTAAAGAAAGGAGTCTTTGTGAGAAACATTCTTTTACTACCGATTCTTTTAAGTAGGGGTGTCTTTTTTTTTTCAAAAATCTGACCGAAACTGATGACTGAAGAGGACACGAGAATTTCTAAACGTCAAGTTTAATATGAAAATTATAAGGCAATAAAAAAGGTTTGATTAAAAAACGAACTACAACAATAGTTTGATTACAAAAAAACTCTAGCTTGAAGCAATAACTTCAGCTATGTACTAATATTACCCACTGAAGGTGAAGGTGGTTTTATAAAAAGTTTTATGCATCTTTAGAGATCTAAGTGACATAATTACAAGTGCAGGATGCGGTTGTATCCTGCTAGTAACAGCTCATCTGCTTAACTTAATTGCTTCACGATAAATTTCGAAAACGCAGATGAGGTTTACTATGAGATTTAAGGTTTATGCTCAAGAGATTAATTTTAAAGTAGGTAGCTGTTTTATCGTCCAACTTCGTCCATTAGTAAAATTAAAACACAGTCATTTATAAAAGTAGGTACAGAAATTACGTCATCCTTCATTGAAATCATCGCTTGAACCTAACGAATATTTATATGCAAATTTATGAGCGAAATACTTGCAATTATAAATCTGCAAATTTTGTGGTAGGAGATTCATTTGATTGGTTATTTTGTAACAACAAACGTGTGATTATTTAAATATATTCGTTTTACTTCAACTGAATCTCTTTTAATTAACATTGATTAATGCATTATATCAACCGTCCTTTTTTTTTAATTAATATACACACTAAAAACATAAAGTAATATTTGAATCATACCCTTCAAGCCAACCAATATTCGCATACTGTTTAGGTATGAAGCAAAATAGTTGCTTTTATAATCCTACATATTTTGGCTCAGTCTGACATTCAGTTCTTCCCACCTCTGATGAGGGATGTCAAAGGATAT
Organism: Agrilus planipennis; assembly: GCF_000699045.2. Lineage (NCBI taxonomy): Eukaryota > Metazoa > Arthropoda > Insecta > Coleoptera > Buprestidae > Agrilus > Agrilus planipennis. The sequence continues at coordinate 643,857 of NW_020438915.1, read as the reverse complement.
TTATGATAGCACTGATGATGTCCTGATGTCAGTTATGACCATCAGAGCTTTTCAGTGACAGAGCAGAAAAGAAATAATATGATAATATTTGAACATGAAAGGGAATTGTAGGAAATTTTATTCATTTTTTGCCTTATTCCAATATTCTATGCTACAACTCACGCTGTGTTAATCATTTGTGTTATCGTGGTATAAGCAGATGCATGTACTGCGAGAAAGATAAGAACAATTACCATGAAAAATAACCGACCCCTATGTTAGACAATAATTTACCTATGTAAATATATTTAAAAATGCGGAAAGTAATGACGGAAATTTAACGAAAAAGGCTTATTGAGCTTTGCCACGTACTCGTCTTGTTACAATAGATTTTAATTTTGGATTACTTTACATATAGAAAATAAAAAATATCTAAAAGTAAAAGCAGTGCGATGAATGAATAAATTGAACTAAAAAGTGTTCTACGGGGTTTTGTAATTTAATTATTTTCTTTAACATGAATTTCATTAAAAGTTGAACACAGAAAAGTAAGTAGTTTAAAATTTCTCTTGCAAAATGTAGAAGAAAATTAGAAACGTTTATCTCAAAGTTTTCAAACTCTGCTGTACCAGAACGAGAAAAGGCAAACCACATTACTCGAGTAAGCTGGAGGAAGAGACAATTTATTGGGAATTCAAGAATATCATCATCATAAGGTCGTCAGTCCTAAGACTGGTTGGACACGTACCTCCACTCTTTCCTATCCTGAGCTAAACTTCGCATTTCCCTAAAACTAGAACAGCCCACATCCGTAACTATTTGCGAACAGTAATCTAATCTAGGTCTACCTCTACCCCTCTTAACTCCTGTTTCTGTCTCTAATATGTCTCTAACTAGACCTTCATACCTAAGAAGGTGTCCTACCAACCTATCTCGCCTATTTTTTAATGACTTCCATAGAGTCCTCTGTTCTCCTATTATTTCCAACACCTCTTCATTTCTAACCTTTTCTACCCACGATATCCTCATCGTCCGCTTATAACACCACATTTCGAACGCTTCTAACCTTTTCTTTTCCGCCGCGCCCACTGTCCATGTTTCGCACCCGTACAATGCCGTGCTCCAAACATACACCTTTAACAACCTTTTTCGAATTTCTAATTTAACCGTTCGCGAGCATAGAAGTGACTTCTTTTTGTTAAAGGCTACACCACCCTGCGCTATCCTCTGCTTTATATCCCTACTACTCCTTCCATCCTCACTTATTTGACTTCCTAGGTATCTAAAATCAGTCACTTCTTCTAATTTTTCGTCTCCTATCTTTATATTCGCTCTTTCCCTACTTTTTCTTCCCTTGCATATTAGTATTTTAGTTTTACTTTTATTTATTTTCATGCAGTACTGATCTGTCAGTACCGCTTCCATTTTATTTAAAGCTGTCTCTAGGTCCTCCTTGCTAGATGCTAATACTGCTATATCATCTGCAAATCTAAGCATACTAATCTTTTGCCCTTGCACATCAATCCCTACAGTTGTAAAAGAATATAATTAAATATTATATAAACATTAAATAATAAAAAGAAACTCATTCCTTTGTCGTTTAGGAGCCAATTTCTATATGATTATTAAATAGTAAATTTAATGTTTTAGTGACCGAAGCCAATAAAAAAGCAGATGTTTCTGTCCGTATAAACCATTCTTTACGTCCTCTAAAATATACTTTTAATCCAAAGGTACGTTGTTATTGGAATTTTTTTCGAATTAAATTCGACGACAAGTTTATGGCAGAGTGAAATTAATTGAACTATTCTTTTGACTAACGGGTAATTAAGTCGCCGTTATTAAACTTTGACTTTATATAGAAGGAAAGTGTCAACAACAAGTGGAAACACGAAGCGCAATAAACCGGAAAATTAACTTACGGGAGCTCGACGAAGAAAAATGTACAGCTTCGTGGTGGTTTATTATATTGCTTCTAGGAAAAATGTGTAGCAGCGACAGATAGATCAAATCGAATTACGCACGTTAAAAAATGTGTCCTTTTAATGCCGCCTCCATGGTTGACGTAAAAACCAAAATTGCTTATTGGCGACACATATTTTTCTTTTATTACAGGCCTATACCTTCATAAAAAGTAATGGTTTTGAATAAAATCGATTTTTATCAAAAAAAAAATTATTTCATTTTCCAAAAAACAGCTCAAATACTATATATCTCAAATGAATACATGAGCACCGATACATTAATATGTATCTTAATATGTACTTTTAAATTAACATGTATTCGGAGGGTTAAATCCAATTTCAAAGAAAAAGGTTCGGACCTGATGCCCTACATTGAAATGCCATGCTAACTTTATAATCCAAATTTAATTCTTTTCTTCTCGTCTAAGATGCTAAATCCTCAATTTAACGTTAAGCACTTCCATTAAATTGAAAAGTAAACTTCATTTTCTATTCCCGTTTGGCCATTTAAAGCACGAAGTATCTACGATAGAATGGGAGATAATTCTGTCTAAAAAAAAAAAAGAGAAACTGGAGCGACCAGGCTTAAAAGTTTGTTGGTAACGGCGGCACCACTGTTGTCGAATCGCTAATGTATCGAGGATCACATTTTATGGGGAGCCGTTTAACCCCCTGTTTAGAACAAAGAGGAAAAATAAGTTCACAGAGGCGTTGCGAGAGGTGTGGGGATGACGCTGATGAGAAGCGACAGTGGTAGTTTCTTCGCCGTCCGACGGTCGGCCTGGGGCGTCGCGGCGCCAATGTGACGCAAAAAACTTCATTACGAAAAAACGACAAAAAAAAAGAAAAACAATGGCCATAGAAAAGGTCCTCTTACTTACAACCATTTCTAATGCAAATATTCTATTGACCTTTACACTAGAAAATAAAGAATGTGGAAAAAATAAGAAAACCGAACAATTAAGCTTTGATCGAATTTTTAAAAATTTTCGGCTTCTTACGACGAAATTTTTATAAAATAAATTTCGAATTATTCTACAGTTATTAAACCAAATCGTGAATGCTCCATTTCTTTCAGTAATAAAATTCGTAAAATATTAATATGTACCTAGTAAATTAGTTCGTACATTATTCACAATATAGAATTTATAGCGGCAATTACGGTTGCGTGTCTGCAAATGGCAACAAAGTTGACAAAATAGGATAATTTTAGTTCGCATGTTGACCACACACAAAATCTATACTCATTTCAAATTACCCACAACCCAAAAAAATAATAAATTTATTTGTAAATGGACGTAGTAAACGTTTCACTTGCTTTTTTCTCTGCATTTGTACCTACGTCTGTTACGGTTTACATGAATATGTATTTCAAACTTCACTCTCACGTTGACTTTAGAAATAAAAATCCAGAATTAGAACTCGACAGAGAAATATGCAGTAGTGATTGGAATAAAAGCAGTCGTGTATAGAAAAAAATCGCTCATGCAAAACGTCGTCGGTGGCAAACGAAGTTAATGACCTAAATTCGCTTCTGGAGTTTAATGAATCGAAAGCTTCGCATACATTTGAACTAATTCATGCAACACGTAATCTTCTAAATACAAAATATACTTTATAAAAAGTCAACCATTTAAACCGTTTTCGCTGCTTTCGCATTTCTTAAGTTGAAAAATAACATCTTCAATAGGCTAGCAAAAAGAAGTTTGTGTTGATCTTCAAGATTTAGTTATAGTATTGGTCTTACTGTACTAATCCGTTGTACTTACGCACATTCATTATAAAGTTTTAAATCACAATAAAAAACTAAATGCCTTTACTACTAAAGCTTTTTCAATAAAACTTTTATGTATCTGTAGCTCCACGACTATAAAGTATGATCGATTATTATATTTTAATTGTAATGCTTTTCTATTATAATACGCAGTCTTGGATCAATTTTATTCAAAGGGTGCGAATTTTATACTGTATTATTTCCGCCACGTATTCTCGTGCTTTATCAAACTAATCTAAATTTTGTGGTTGAGTTCACGCTTAAAAGCACGCAATAGTCATACAATAAACCTATAAAAATCTGAAGCTACTCATATTTTAAACTAAAGGAAAATGTAGCTAGTCTTGAATATTACCGATTTCTTTTATTATTTCAAATTAAACGTTGGAAGAGCCTTAAAGAAATACTATTCAAACTCATTTTAAAAGCTAAGAAATGTTCTAAACTCATTTCATCGTATTACAGATAATGTTGATTTTCTTCACGCTTTACTTGTTCAACCCATTCAACTTTATTGACATTTATAAAGAAGTATATTTCCCAGAGGATCGTATACAGTCAGAATAGAATTTTATGGCACAATTCAATTATTTATCGAAACTTATTATACGTTGGCAATAACGTTGAAATTTTCAGATAAACTGGGTTGAAGTATTAAAAGTTCTAAACTGATATTTATCTATAAATTTAGTTTCGTTTAACGTTTGCAGTATCTTGATTAATTATTGTTTACAACTCAATGAAATGTGCCCTGAACATACGTCTTAGTCATAGTTATATTAGAAGCAGAAACAGGAGTTAAGAGGAGTAAAGGTAGACCTAGATTAGATTATTATTTGCGAATAGTTAAGGATGTGGTATGTTCTAGTTTTAAGGAAATGCGAAAATTAGCTCAGGATAGGAAAGAGTGGAGATGCGAGAAGAGTCTTAGGACTGATGATGATTAAAAACGAATATTATTTTAATCCCAACGTTTTCTGCTATAAACACAATTATTATGAAAAATTAAAAATTTATTATTTTTACAACAAGCGTTTTCAGAAGTCAAAAGTAAAATGAATCCCATAATTGTGCCACAAATATACCTAAAGAACTAGAGATATCGTCAATTACCTAAATTTCGTGAAGTATGTTTGAAGAATATACCATACTGTACTTTAACATAAAAGTCAGAAGATTTGCAACTAAATATATAAAGCGAAAATTCAAGATCAAGACGAAGTCCGAACGAAGAAGACCAAGACTAAACCCAAAACAAAGACCAAATTCGCAAGACTAAACGAAAAATTATTGCTTTCGGTGGATTTAGCAGTTAAACTATTTGAAGAACAAGAAAGCAAGACAAAAACTTAATACGCAAGACCAAGATGAACACCGAGACTGAGAGTATATCAGCAAAATCAAGACAAGAAGTATTTGAGTAAGACCAAGACCAAGATCGAATAAGCAAGACCAAGACTGGCAAAGTTTTGGTGTTGGCCTTACTTTACTTATCACTGTTTCGCTGGTTCTTTCGTAAATTCGTTCCTTAAATTCCCTGTTGAATAAAAAAGAGGAAATGATGGAAAAATCTGTTAAATAACAATAAAAAAAATGGGTTATTTCATCGGCACGAGATACGGCGCCAAAGTATTGTTATTTAGCTTACATAACATCAAGTAAAGACTTAAGTTATACAATATTAGACAGATGTTAAATCGATTCCATCCTGGCAGGCTGTTAAATTTATAATTCGCTCCCCGTTTCACTTCGAGTTAGAGTGAATGTAACAGATTATGAAAACACCAAACATGCGGTGGAAATACCTTACGTAGATATTTGGGAAAAGCTCCATAATACACCCACAATTATCCTCCACGACAACCAAATCCTCTCGGTTCATCAGAAAATCAAAAATAGAGCTTCAATGAACTGTTTGTTGCGTCCCCCTGTGTTATTAAAACCGTCAAGCGTTTCAACATTAAAATATAAGGCAGTTGTAAGACATTTTTGATTGAATTACAAAATATATTGTGGTCCTTCGACCTTCACAATAACCTATTTTGTCGTCTCCCAGATTCTGTAGTCTTTTACTGTTCTGTGCGTAGCTAGCTTTGAGAGTACCGGGTCCAATTACTATTACTAAATTATCATAATCGATTCAAGAAACTTTGAATTAATCATGAAAGCACAAAATTTCCCGTCGAGGCAGTTAAAATGTAGCGGTGAGTGGTTTTAAGTTTATCAAATTATTATTATTATTATTATTGGGACAACTTTGCGACGTTGATATAATTTTAATTAATTAGTAAGCCAGTAATTCCACAATGACAAATTAGCATTTAAATTGCTTATGTCGGCCTTCCCGGCGATACCCGCTATCTGGCTGGTCGTTCAAAATATAAATTATGCAACTTTCTGCCACAAGAAAGGGACAAAGAAAGAAAAATACTAAGAGATATTTTAATTAGATCGCGTTTAACAACAAGTTAACTATTGGTTGTAATGTTAAGTCTGATGACTGACGAAAAACTCCGATTTTCTACCATTTTTTCAATGGATAACTTATGCAATACAATAGTACTATAACTTTAAGACGATCATCATCATCATCATCATCATAAGTTCATCAGTCCTTAGACTGGCTGGACACGTACCTCCACTCTTTCCTATCCTGAGCTAAACTTCGCATTTCCCTAAAACTAGAACAGCCCACATCCTTAACTATTTGCGAACAGTAATCTAATCTAGGTCTACCTCTACCCCTCCTAACTCCTGTTTCTGCCTCTAATATGTCTCTGACTAGACCTTCATGCCTGAGAAGGTGTCCTACCAACCTATCTCGCCTATTTTTTATTGACTTCCATAGAGTCCTCTGTTCTCCTATTCTTTCCAATACCTCTTCATTTCTAACCTTTTCTACCCACGATATCCTCATCATCCTCCTATAACACCACATTTCGAACGCTACTAACCTTTTCTTTTCCGCCGCTCCCACTGTCCATGTTTCACACCCGTACAACCCCGTGCTCCAAACATACACCTTTAACAACCTTTTTCGAATTTCTAAATTAACCGTTCGTGAACATAGAAGAGACTTCTTTTTATTAAAGGCGACACCACCCTGCGCTATCCTCTGCTTTATATCCCTACTACTCCTTCCATCCTCACTTATTTGACTTCCTAGGTATCTAAAATCAGCCACTTTTTCTAATTTTTCGTCTCCTATCTTTATATTCGCTCTTTCCCTACTTTTTCTTCCCTTGCATATCAGTATTTTACTTTTACTTTTATTTATTTTCATACAGTACTGATCTGTCAGTACCGCTTCCATTTTATTTAAAGCTATCTCTAGGTCCTCCTTGCTAGATGCTAATACTGCTATATCATCTGCAAATCTAAGCATACTAATCTTTTGCCCTTGCACGTCTATCCCTACAGTTGTACTGTCTTTAATGATGTTTTTGGCGTCTTCGATGTATAGATTAAAAAGTAGCGGTGACAGTGTGCATCCCTGCCTGACTCCCTTCCTAATATTTACTTCTCTACGTTGCATCCCCAGCTCTATAACTGCCTGTTGCTCTTTATACAAACTAAGTATCACTCTTCTATCTTTGTAATTCATCCCTACATTTTTAAGTATATTTAACATCTTGTCCCATTTAACATTGTCAAAAGCTTTCTCTAAATCTACAAATCCTATGTACGCAGTCTTTCCTTTTTCTGTCGTTTTCTCTATTGCTACCCTTAATGCTAGAATGGCCTCCCGCGTTCCTCTATTTCTTCTAAACCCAAATTGATCTTCCCCTAATAGTTCTTCCGCCCTTTTTTCCATCCTCCTCTGTACAATTCTAGTTAAGATTTTTGACGCATGGGAAGTTAAGCTAATTGTTCGAAATTTCTCGCACCTATCCGCGCCCCTTTTCCTAGGTAATGTTACTACTACGTTCCGTTTATAATCCTCTGGGATTATCCCCGTTTCGTAAATGTGACCAACCAACTTAAACATACGATCTCTAACCTCTTGTCCTGCATGTTTTAGAATTTCCCCCTGTATCCCATCTACACCTGGCGCCTTATTATTCTTTAAATTTTTTAATGTTAAGACGATCTGGAAAATAGAATTAATACTAAAGATGAACTTTCATAGAGCAGATAGGTAGGTATACAAGTATTGTATAAATTTGTAGTTGAAGTTAGTTCGTTAATAAGCGTTTGCATTATATCTGGTGCTTATTGTCTAAATTGCATTATCACAGCTTCAAACACAATCATTTGTTCTTGTTTACTTAATCAAAAGCAGACTTAACTAAAGAATTCTTTACTCAAACGTAACGCTCCAAAACTTAGCAAACTGAAAGTAAATTAATCTAGAAATTGAACAAGCACAAAATACTTTAATGAAATTACAAAAGTTTACCGGAACATCAAACAATTTCAACTTATTCGAAACAACAAAGAAACGATTTCAGAAGGAGAAAAAATTTATAAATTCTTTGAAGAAATACCAAGTTTTCTAAGACCGCCGTATGGGTAACCAACTAGCCTTTAATAATGATCTACTATTGAAATAACATTAAGATTAAGTAAAAAAAATGTCAAAAGCAAGTCGTTCACTGAGTGATCTGTAGTATGGAAAACCTTTAGAACCTAAGTAAGTCTTAGGAAATTTTAATCGACACGAAAAAGTCCTCAATCCGAAGATTAGTTAGACAATCACTTTCACTGCTCCCTGTTTAGAGCGAAACTTATAATTTCCCAAAAACTTGCGAACAATTAGCGTAATTAGAATTATAAAAAATAGCCCCGTGTTGACATAAGTGATATATTTTTTATCAGTGGTTGAATATCAGAATTTCGAGTCGATATATCATTTCGTTTCAATGTAATAAGGGCTGCCGTAACAGCAAGATTTCGTTGGAGTTTTTATCGTACAAAAAACAGAACTTCAAAACATCATTAGATAAGTAAATCAACAAAAACAAAATTCTTCCTCTTTTCTAGCAAATAGAACTGAGTAAGATGCCCTTCTCTGACTCTACACACCATCCGCCACTGTATTAAATAAAATACATGGACATTTAATGTTAATTGTTTGCTTAAGGACATTTGCTTTACTAACCTACCTTTGACTCAAGAAAAGGTCACGTTTTATGCAAATGAAGCTTTATAATATGTAAAGTTTATGTCACTGTCAGTGTATAAAATGCGAGCTGGAGTTTTACTCCCGGCACCTCCACCATATGCTTTTCTTTTTGAAAAGTGTGTAGGTAACGAAATTAAATAATATATATCTTTGAAGTTCAAAGTTCGTAAAAGAGCAAAGGTCAATATTGCTATATACACAGTCTGTAAAGATTACGGTTACCCAAGAGAATATTTGTATAATGAATAAATGAAATAAAAAGAAGTATACGGAGAAAACTAAATTTTTATGTCAGTGCAAAAATTGCAATTTTCGATTGCTTCTTAATTATTACAATTAATTTTGTAATATCAACTAAAATACCTAGTAAATTTATTTCTGCTGGGATTTTATTTTTACAAATTCGGGTCCAAATTGTAATTTTTATTATTTTCGTTTACGAAGCAACGGGCTAGTGAGATAAATTGTAAATATCTCTTTAATATTTAGGTAAATTTTCGTTTTTCATTTTCTTCGTGTAGAAAAGTACCTAGTGTTTGAGGACGTGATATACAGTGTTCATTTTTGGTAATTTACGACACAAAAACGTTATTAAATAGGAATATTGTGATAATTTTTATTGGAGATAAAATCAACCATGTAGAAAAACATGATCAAAACCTATCCAGTGTCGGACCTAGTCATTATTTTATTTATGTAGACAGTGCAGAAATTCTCAAGGGTTTTAAAGCATGTAGAAAACGAGATTAAACCTTTCCTTTATAGCTTTTCTTTCTTTGTTTTGCAGGAAATGGATGTAATGATAGAAGATGAAGAACAGGAACCTTCAATCTACATTATCGCGTTATACGCGCTCCTTTCATTTCTTTGCGCAATGTTACTAATCGTGCTCGTTTATGTTGCTTGTAATAAAAAATATAAACTGAATTGGTTCGAAAAAAACTTACTTGAAAATGCCGAAAATAAAGAAATCAGACACAGGTAAAAGCTTTAAATGAAACATTAAAATATGTCTAATAACAAAAACAAGAAAACAAAATAAATTACTTTTGAATAAAACGAAAAAAATGCCTAAAATTTGGGGTAATACATTACCATTTTATTCACAAAGAAAGTCCAATATGCCAGCTCTGAAATTATTCAAATTAAAGTTGAATACCTACAGAATTTTACTTTGTATTTCCATTTAATTTTAAAAGAAAACAAAGATTTATTGTACTTTTTGATAGGCAATTTTTACCGAAATTGTGCGACTCGTATCTTATACAAATTTAGATACGCATAAACAAATTGTTACTCGTTTCTCTTTCCACATTTGGGAATACCACGTGCCGTTATTCAAGACGAAAATCATTTTGGAAATTCGTTTTAGTCAAGAAGCTTTGATGCAAGATTCGGGACCAGGAAGTAGCAAAACGCTTTGTTCTACTACGAGTGAAAACAAATTCTGGGTACCCCCAAGCAGCATAAAAAGACAAAATTCCGTATGTCAAAGTGACGTTGAAGAGGGTGATATTAGCATAGAAGGTACGTATTTTTAAGTTTGTCCCTCATCCCCTTGTTGTTATACACTCCCAAGTAAAAGTACAATACTTCCATGAAGTGTTTCCGTATCATGATAATCATACAGGTATGACCTTTTAAATAAATTGTAAAAGAATCCTACCTTAATTACGCTCGGTTATTGTCGTTATTACCCAAAAATTCAGGGTAATCCTTCGGGACTGGCTCACTTCACTCACCACTTTCACTAACCACATGTATACTGAAAGAAAAAACATATAAATGTTAATAACTCCCTATTTTTAAAACAATAACTTTTATTATTATAATTAGTTTGTAGTACTTATATTACTTAAAAAATCTACGAGTTTGCCGGCCTACTTAACAAGAAAATAGGGCTGCTAAGTTGCAATTTTCTTTTGTTCTATTTCCTTATTCTCATCCTTATTTATTTAAAAAGTGGATCAAAGTCTTTAGAATGAAGTCTATTTATCTTAATTGACATGACAATTTAATTCCTCCTCCCATTTATACGTTAGAAGAGCAGTTTTTCTTGAAGTTCTAAATTATAAATAAGAGGAGTTTTATTTCAAAAAGACAGACTCCTGATAGATAAAGGAAATTGTCAAGAACGTCACAGAAAAGGACCTTTTTTTGTTAAATATCCATATATATATGTACACTGTTTAGAAGTCATGTTTTCATAATGATTATCGTTTATTTAAACAATGTTTTGGCAATTTTCATTGGGTGTAACTTCAAAAAAGTGATGGGACACATAATAAATACAAAATTTAATGCGATAAACTTGTTAACTTTTTTAGTCTGTGATAATTTTTTAAAAAAATGAGTCCCTTTACGCCCATAATCGCCCTTTTATCCATGTGTCTACGTGTAAAGAAAATGGACGAGGTAAATTTTGAATTCCATTACTTTCAGATTGCTCGGGGACTGGAAGTCCTACTTCTGCAAGCAGTTATCAGCCGGTCCCCTTTTCAGGACCTATTCCCTTGGCGAGAAATGATAAGCAAATTGTGCTCACCTCGAGCAGCCCCATTAGACCTAAAGTGTCGTCTATGCAAGCAAAATTAGACCACACAAAGATAGACACTTCCTTGTATCAAAAGGTACGAAAGTTTGCTCGTTTATGTCACCAATGAAAGTTCTAAAAGAAATTTAAGGATAATCGTCTCTTAGAAAACTTGCTTTAAAGAACTAGAATGCAACTATTTATTGTTATAACCCTCCTTATCTTACTGCAAGGGTAGACTGAAAATAATGCATCCGTGTTTGTACAATTCCAACAAAGACAAATAGGAAAATCGGCCAAGAATTAAATATTTATTTTTTCACCTTTTTCTTAGCATGCAACAAGTTTGCTCATTCCATTACTGAATAATTCGTCAGACTTGTCTGGAATCCAGAACTTAATAGCTTCCTTCATCTGATCGTCCAAGGTGTAATAGTTATCCTTGAGGTCTCTCTTGAGTATAGGCAAAAATTAAAATCCAAGGTGCAAAAATCATCATCATCAAAAATCATCCTCCTTACACACCAGATTTTACGCCCGGCGACTTTTATTTTTTCCTCTACTCAAGAGAGACATCACGACGCATTGGACGATGAAATGAAGCTACCAAGTCCTGGATTCGAGAAAAGTCGAAAGAATTTTTCAGTGACGGAATGGAAAAGCTTACACGTCGGATATATATATGTTACTCTTAATAATGACGATGTGAAAAAATATAAGTTAATAAAGAATTTCTGACGATTTTTTAAAAAAACTCTAGGATTCTCCCGTAGAAACAGAAGAGGTTCGTGGATCAATCCATGTAAACTTAGTTTATGACCCGATTGCTGGCATTCTCACCGTTCACCTTGTCGAGGTAAGTTTACTATTAGTACGTAAACCGCTAATAGGCGGTAGATATAGCTAAAATAGTGGTTGATCATTTAGGCGCCGAGACATGCAATACAGTACTTTCAAAACGACGTAGTAGGTGGTAGATGCGTCATGTAATTTCCAATTCTTCCTCATAATTCAAGGGGAAATGAACAAGGTTACTAGGTACCTAAATGAAAAACAAATGTTTAAGGGCACGTCATAAAAAAGGATCATTAAAACCGGTGGAACATTTTCGGGAAAACGAAAATTTCAAAGTGTTTTCCTCCATTAAGCGCCTTATCGTAAAAAGCTAACTTTAACTCTACTTTCCATTCTTCTCTCAGTGTTAAAGTTAATGAAGATCCCAAGCAGATGGAATAATATCATTGATTTAAAAAACTACACTTGGGAAAATTCGAAGACTAGCGCGAAACGATGGCTATATTATCAATTGAATTCTAACATATGGTATTCACTCACGGTCTCTGGGGCGAAAATAGAAAACGTTTTGTGTGAGTACCAAATACTTCAGGAAAATTAGATCGATTCAAAGCCAGGAAAGAAGTTTTAAAAATATCTGAACTAGAAAGGCCGATGAAAATTTGCTCTGTATCTGCAGAATTGTATATATTCATACATACATAACGGTAATAAATTATGTATTTATTTAAATCATATTTAAACTGAAAACGCAGCTGTCTTTGAAACAGTATAAAAATGCTTTGCGTGATAAAATTGCAAAGTACCTTAGTCAAGTCTTCATATTTATAAAACGAAGAAAGAAACCCGAAACTACTATGCCATGCTACATTTTTTTTCTGTCTAATCTTCATAATTTTCCTCTTAGTGCCACCATACAATCCCAAATCTGACCCTTTCGCTGTTTCTTATGAGTTTGCTGCATTTGTATGCTTTGCGGGAGGGATAAACCGGGATTTTGATTAGAACCGAACGCACCGAAGGCTGAATTTAATAAATGTAAATTAACCAGCACTGTGTGTTTAACTGAGCCACTTAGCCAAATAGATTTAATTTGGTTTGCGAACTTTGACAGAATTTGTCTTTGGTGAACATACTGACTTATTAACTAGATCTCTAGTCATGTAATTAAACGGACATGATTCAAATACTAAAACTATATGACTTTCAAGTCTAAAAAAATTATCTTCAAGAAATATCGGCAGCATCTTTCCTAATTCCGATATTAATTAATCATTAATTGTATATAAAAGTTGGAAACGAAAACCTAAAAGAAGAAATTCGAAAAAGATTACTAAAAAATGTATGTACGACTCCGTCCTTGAGGAAAAGCATTGAATGCATTATGGTATTATAGGCGGATACCTAATCAAAATGGCCTAGACAGAAAAGTTAGAAATGTGGAGAGAAAGAACAGCAAAGTTACGTATTCATTTTTCGGTGAATATTGCAACATTAGCTTTTGGTATTTTATATTTCCTATATTAAAATTGTACGTTGCAAACTCGAAACCGTTACACACAAGTAACGCATTTACGTCCAATAAGCTGAAAATCCTCAGGGATAAAATAAATCAGATCCAATTTAATATCACGTCAGAGGGGTAAATGATTTCCCAAAGGCTTGAATGAAATTGATAGGTTACATTTAACTTACTTTTCAAACACTCTACCATTATTACTTATCAATGTTCGCCGTGACTCGTCACGATCAATTTTTATTAACTATATATGAAGCAGAAGCTGTAAGCGTTATCGATAGAAGAAGTATGATAAAGAGGGTGGTATGGAAGTCAATAAAAAATAGACGAGGTAGTTGGTAGGATCCTTTCAGACATGTAGGCTGGTTAGAAGCAAAAGCAGGAGTTAAAAGGGGCAGAAACGGACTGAGAATAGATTATTCTTTGCAAATAGTTACAGATGCAAATTATTCTAGTTTTAGTGAAATGCGAAGATTGGCTTATGTGGAGATGCGTGTCAATTAGACTTATCATTAGGACTGAAGGCCTATGTAGAAGAAAATCCAAAGGAATAAGTCAAAATTAACCAATAACAACTATAAACAATTTCGATAATCCCGAAATGTTTATTTTTTTCACGCAAAGCTATTACGCAAATACATGTATTTCTGTGACGTATGTTTTATTCATGCACACGTGAGCCATATTACCAGTCGTCCCGCACTCTTTTTTAATGAACATAGAACCTATTACCTTCGCAAACACAATCTACTTCGAATAGCTGTATGTAGCTTTACATACAGATTGAAGGTCCTTCAAAGGATTAGTGTGATCAATTACATTAAGCTGCAGCTTCTACCTAATAATTACTGTCAACATCCTTTGCTACAGACCCCTAGAAATAAAAGAAATAACTCTATTTTTATGCTTAAAAGTATTTTATACGGCAGCTTAAGCAAGTTGGCAAGTTGGATTCTGATGCTTCAGTGCTTTCGTACTTTTATTTCTCAAAATGAGAATGTTTTATTTGACAACCGAGCTTTTGAATTTTGTTTTTAGGCACAAGATTTACAGGCAAGAGATTTCAGCGGAACGGCAGATCCTTACGCAAAAATACGCTTACTTCCGGACAAGACGAACGTCTGGCAAACGAGAATACATAAGAAAACCCTCAACCCTGGTTAGTAATGTACATCACGTCTTTTTATTTCTCATTAAATTTATCCTGTCTCTGATAAACAACGCTAATAAAAGGAGAAAATTTCTTTGCGCATTTGCGAGAAGTTGTAAAAATTTTTTTAATTGCTTAGTATTTGACGAAGACTTCGTTTTCGAAGTGAGGGCCGCGACTTTGGGGAGACACACTTTGGAAATCCTTTTATACGATTTCGACGCATATTCTAGACATCATAGCATTGGAGGCGTGCAGATGCCACTGGCAAATATTGACCTTAGTGAAAAAGTAGACGTATGGAAAAAACTAATGCCATTAAATAATCAAGACAGTCGACTAGATTTAGGGGAACTGATGGTATCTCTAGCATATCTACCTTCAGCTGAACGTCTTACCGTCGTTATTGTAAAGGCAAGAAACTTGAGGGTAGTTGACGACACAAGAAACAGTTCAGGTAATAATTTATAACTTATGTGATTAAAAGCAAGAAGATTTACACTCCCCAATTCCTCTATCTTTAAATTTTACTTATACATCCAGTGGTGGACTAAATCCGGAGGAGGTCCGGGGAGGAAAAACGAAATGAGTCCTTCGTCTGTTGATATATGTATTTGCAGTGTAAATATTTACAAATATTTTCAATATGTACTATGGGGCCTCTAACTCCAAAGTCTAAACCACCTCTTGTACTTACTGGACGTATTTCGGCCTTATTTGTGATTTAATAAAAAAAGGACTTCTCAAAATATGGAAGCCCTCCTAGGACCAGTAGCCGCAACAACCCCCCCCCCTTACTTATTTACTTATTCCGCCACCGTGTCTTCATATAATTAATTAACGATTTTATCTCTTTAGATCCTTTTGTAAAAGTAAGTCTAATCCAGGGTTCAAAAAGGCTCAAGAAAAGGAAAACAGGGGTTCAAAGGAACACGGTTTGTCCAGTCTTCAATGAGGCTTTCACATTCGATATCGGAAAGGATGTATTAAAAAATTGTTACATAGAATTCTGCGTGGCGCACGACAGCCTTCTCGGGGCGAGTGAATTGCTTGGGAAATGTAAAATAGGACAAACGCAAGATTGTCGAAAAATAGAGAGGCAATTTTTCAAGGAAATGCTAACCAGTAAGACAGCTACAGCACAATGGCTGCCACTACTGGATCCAAAAACACCAAACTCTGGCAGTAAGACTAATAAGTGAATTGCAAAATAAATCAATTCAATTTCTGGTATTTATAACCTTCTCAAATGCCTTAATAATCGGCAACCGTCAAAAACTGATTAAGTCAACAAGGAACGTGTACTTAAACAAGTACAGTTATTCAACTTTAATTATTATTGTTTATCGTAACTTTAATTCTACTTCCACAACACTATCGATATAACAAATAAAACACTATTATTGTGTTCTGTTACATATTTTCATTAAATTACAATTTAAATCTTACCTTTTTGTTCATAATAATTAAAAGAAAATAACACAATCACAATGAAAAGCAAGCCAATTGTAAACCAAAATTATTGGTTATGGTTCAACATTGTATACATCATATGTGGGTAAATAAATCAGAGCATGCCATTTTAAATTCAATGGACAGAAAACTTAATTTACATAATTAGCAATAGTTCTCTATTAAAACTAAACAAAAACTGATTCGTTAATTGCAACATTAAATCCTTAAAACAAAAAACCAATTGCCCTAGCTTAATTTGAATAATTCGAATGAACAGTACTTTGCTAACCTCCAAACTATAAGTAACTAAAAGCCCAACAACTGAAAGACCTTAACACTCATATGATTTATAATTCTTGATGTTAATTTTTAATTAACTAAAATGAATTCTTACCTACTTAATTGTAATAATATTTTCCACAAACACGACTTTCTTTATAAATCACAAACAGCAACCATTATTAAATATCTCTTCCAAATGTAAAAGAAGGTGGGAGGGGAGAAACACTTTCGATTGGCTATAGTTTTTCAACATGGCTGAAAAATTTAAATGCACGGGGCGCCAAATTAAATTACTAAAAATAATTAAATAACTCCAAATAAACCTAAATTTGTTATTCGTGTACTAATTTTAATAGATGTAAGTGATTAAGATCTACTTAAAAGTATATTAAGTTTAGAAATTTCATCGTAAATGAAAATAACACATACCTAATGCACAGTGATATATTTGTTGACGAATTAATGTGGAAAATGCCTAAAGATATTTATAAAGTGATGTATGCAGAAATGATGTTTATTTATTTACATATTTGAGAAAACTCATCATTATATTTATACCAAGTTGTATATTAATATAACCAAATATTATTGTACTTCTATTCAGACAAAGATGTATTTATTTTCTTCTGTGAAGAAATAAAAAAGTAACAGTTTAGAAACTTCTTTATTTACAACTGCTGAGTAAAATAATTAATATAATTATTAATCCAACTAATGACTGAAGTTCATAAGACGTTGCAGTTGACATTTATTTCTTTTCTAATATATAAATTTCATCTAAAATTTCTTTAACTTCATCTAGAGCATCTTTATTATTAAACATATCAGCTAATTTTCTACTTTCTTCGATTGTCTTTTTGGCATGTTCCAAAATACCTAATTTAAGATAAATTTTGGCTAATTTAATGTAACATTTGGGCAAGTCGACGCTACTAATTCCCTTTCCCAAAGCTATTGCATTCTGTATTTTCCTCAAAGCAGGATCGTACTCCCCTAATTCTAAATTAATATCCGCTAAAGTGTATAAAATTACCATTTCTTGGTACGGACTTAAACCCTTAATTTTGATTGCGTAATCGTACGCGTTGTCTAAAAGTTTCTTTGCTTCCCCGTAATGTTCGTTTCTAATTTTATGAACACCATACCAGAATAAAATATTAACGAATAACATTCCCGTTCTGGTACCATGGTCTCCATTGAGAATTCTTTTTTGTTGTGAATTCAAACAAGTTTTAAAACCTATTTCGGCTAAATCTTTTTGCTTGATAGCACTGTAAATTCTCGCTAAGCGTAACTTAAAATCGACCACATAATGGTCATTTTCGGGCATTCCAATTTGAACCATCTTCTCTATACCTTGGACCAATAACGTTTCGGCCTTTTCTATATCACCTTGGCCAAATGCTAAAGTAGCCAGTATGTCATACATAAAAGGCATTCCTACATATACTTTGTTTTCTTCTGATATTTTTATTCCCATGTTTAATATGGCTTCAGCTTTGTCGGCGTCGCCATGTTCTAACGCTAATCGAGCTAAAGTTAGAAGATGGGCAATATTGTCTTCTATGTCAGATTTTGTTATTTCTGATATTACCGGTTCTTTATTTCCGGTATCGTTATTATTTATAATGTTATTGGCACACAAAAGAATTGTAAAAGGCAAGGAAATATTGAAATCATGGCCGTAGTTTCTCCTTAACTTAAGAATTTCAGGATTTTTTTCTTTTGCATTAAACATTGATTTGTTTAAAATCAATTGTTTAAAAACCGAGGGAAATCTACGTAATAATAACTGACTATATACAAGTCGTTTTAAGGACAATATATAGGAATTATTCATACTAAAATTTTTTTGAAAAGGAAAATGAAAAAGTCACTTAAGGTTTTTGACAGAACAAAAATCTATTATTTATAACCCTTAAAATAGATCTCTTTACAAAATGTGTATGCCATATAAAACTTTGTAACATCGCCCTCCCTGCTTCATTTTTATTAAAGGTGGTTGTACCTGCATATTGCTTGGGAAATGTAAAATAGGACAAACGCAAGATTGTCGAAAAATAGNTTTAAATAAGATCAAAAAGTAAATGATTTAGTTCTAACAAGTAAAATTACAAGTCTTAGATGTATTGTTTTTAATTTTTATTCAAGCCAGACAATGGACAATTTGGTTTTACATAAATAATTTGTTTTCATACTTTAAATACATCAATTACAACAATAACGTTTTTTCTCAGTTTCAAGAAAAGGGACGTTTACAATTACACACCCTGTATCAATTTATTAACAACAAACTTTTAAATAGGATATTAATTTTTTGAAAATGCTGCATAATTAACACTTAAAATTAGTATAACAAAAACAATATATTAAGCTGTATAATACCTTTTAAATAATTAGATATTTGAAAACAACAGTTTAACGCCCAGCGCTCACACACCTGAGTTTAGTGCAGTGTAATTAAATAGCTTTTTAGTTTGTTTAATTAGATAAAAAAAAATGTCTAGCAAACGTAAACGAGCACCAGCCAAAAGGTCAAACGTAAAGCGTGGCAAAAAAAAGGAAGAGAGTGATTTTGATTCGGATTTAACCGATGACAGTGAAAACGATTGTAATCAGCAAGACGAAATTTTAATTGCGGGTCATGGGGATATTTTGGACGATGCTGCTCCTCCACTGCCAGAAGAACTTTTAAAGACCCTCATTAAACCCGCAGGGCAAATGATTATTTTTGGTTTAACTAATTGGGAACTGACTGGTCGACGTGAAAAAGCTAACAAAATCGGTAAAGGACAAGATGGTACTCTCTTTAGTCCTCATCGCTTCACTGATTTGAGGGTATGATATTAAAAATTTTCTGTAATAATTTTCAAAATTTAAAAAAGTACCTAGGTAATTAAAAATGAAGTCTAATCTTCATTATTCAAAGAAGCTACTGATTGAATAGGAAAACTATATTTCTATTGCAAACACTCATTAATGAATTGACTTGTAGCACTTTGGACTTACAATGATTTGTGTAATAATATATTTTATTGCTTTAATCCATAATGTCAATCCATAACTAAAGGTTCGTTTGGTGGTCAGTGGTTGTGTTTCTGCACATACTGTCATTGTCAGAGAAGATGGTAAACCTATGACATTTGGTCGTAACCAGTATGGTCAACTTGGAATTAACAACACAACTACCACAGATGTTCCAGTCCTAGTTGAGGCACTCAAAGACATGAACATAATTGGGGCTGCTTGTGGTCGAAATCATACTTTATTCCTTACTGACACAGGCACTGTCTATGCTTGTGGAGACAACAGATCAGGCCAATGTGGAGTTGGAAATGCTCAGGCTACCATATTAACGCCAACTCGAATTAACTACAGAGGAGCACCTATTGTTAAAGTAAAGCTTTTTGCTATCGATGGAAAAGTCTGTATTTTTAATAAAAATTATTATTTAAATTTAGGTTGGTTGTGGAGCTGATTTTTCTGTAATACTTGACATTAAAGGCGGTTTGCACACCTTTGGACTGCCAGAATATGGTCAATTGGGCCACAACACTGATGGAAAATATTTTAAAACAAGTACAAGACTATGTTTTCATTATGAAACTAGTCCAAAACGTATTGTACTTTACATTGAAAAAAGCAAGGATGGACATGTGTCTCCTGTAGATGTTTCTGAAATTGTTGATTTTAGTTGTGGACAAAACCACACTGTAGCAATTGATAGTAAAAAGAGAGCTTTTTCATGGGGTTTTGGTGGTTTTGGACGTTTGGGGCATGCAGAACCCAAAGATGAATATGTAAGTTAAAAAATACATACAATAAGTTTGCAATACTGCAATGAAAAGTATGAAATGCGGATGAATGCTATGTTCATAGTCTTTATTGTTCCTATTTCTTTTATGTCCATAGGTTTTTGAGCCATTTGTAATGTACAAATGGAGCACAACCGATAACTTTTGAAAATTTCAGTCATTTTCAGGTCCCACGACTGATAAAATACTTCGACAGTCAATCACGGGGTCTTCGGTCCGTCACTTGCGGTTCCACGTTCAGTTTGGCGGTTACCGACATCGGGGGTTTGTTCCTTTTCGGGCAAAATAAACGTTCTGGAGAGGCTAACATGTATCCAAAACCTGTACAAGACTTGACAGGATGGAATATACATTGCATGGCAGCTGGCCAGACTTCAACCATAATAGCAGCTGATGACAGCATCATCGCTTGGGGAGCTTCGCCCACTTATGGGGAATTGGGTCTTGGTACTTTCCAGAAGTCGAGTTCGACACCCAAAGAGGTAAGATCTATTTTTGGCTTTATATCTTAATTTTTGCCGAATACGTGACATTAATCTGAGTAAATTTTTTTTTATTAAAATTGTTAATTTTTTGTCAGGTGTCTCGTTTAAACGGCATAAAAGTGTTAGGGCTCACAATGGGCTTATCTCACACTATACTGATTGCTCAAAATAATACTGATGAGCAAAAGCAAAAGCTGGAATCCTTCGAGCTGTTTGAGCCAAAGGCTTAATAAGGTCCTTTTGTCTTTAAATGGTTGTTCAGTAATAAAATTGGAAAAGGGAAAGAAAAAAGATAACAATAATTGTAATAAAGAAATCATCGTGTTTCAGACTGTCCTGTCGTTGCATTTACACTTTTGTCCTTTGTATTTTCTGCGATTCAGTATTTTTTACTATTTATTACTTATTATAAAAATAGTACATTTACTTATGTTTCACACACTTTTTTGTATTTTTTCTTTTAATAAACGTTTTTTACGTAACGTAGAAAGTAAAATTATTTCCCCTTTAATTAAGTTTTAAATAAGATCAAAAAGTAAATGATTTAGTTCTAACAAGTAAAATTACAAGTCTTAGATGTATTGTTTTTAATTTTTATTCAAGCCAGACAATGGACAATTTGGTTTTACATAAATAATTTGTTTTCATACTTTAAATACATCAATTACAACAATAACGTTTTTTCTCAGTTTCAAGAAAAGGGACGTTTACAATTACACACCCTGTATCAATTTATTAACAACAAACTTTTAAATAGGATATTAATTTTTTGAAAATGCTGCATAATTAACACTTAAAATTAGTATAACAAAAACAATATATTAAGCTGTATTTTAACAAGAATACTTTAATAAATTTTTTAGCTTAAAAAAACAACTATTTTTATGTTACACATTATTTTGGCTTAAAGGAGAAAACAAAACTGTCTTTTATTGCAATGATCGTGTCTTTTAGTACGGATGTAAATATTATTACCATTGAACATTTATACATATAGTACTTAGCATTTAAACAATTATTGTTCCACCCTGTTGCAATATGCATCTTCTAATTAGTTGATAAATTTGTAGATTCCAAAATTCATATAATTTTCAAAAACATTTTTGATATGTAGCATCTTGCTGCTCAGTATATACTATAGGATTGTGGTAGTAATTTCGTGAATACGACGAAGACAAGTGAGAGTTAAGGAGATCTTCCCTCCTAATTTCCCCTTACGCGCTCGCCCTATTCCGTCAATGCTACATACATACACCTACTTAAAAAAAAAAGAATGCACAGCTATCAACCGTTCGATCTGGTAAACTTGGTCTTGAGCAGCACGACTTATTACCATTGATGACAACGTGAAATTATTATTTTGCTCGTTACCAGTGTTTAATGTTACACATTATTGGCAACTTCTGCAAAATTCTGTTTAGTTAAAAAATAAAAAATATATTTCCAATTCAGAAAATAGACAAATATTACATAAATTCAACAAAAACCAAACAAACACAATAAATATACATGATAGGTGTCAAACTTGCTCTTCTTCTTCCTCCTCTTCTTCTTCTACCTCTGGTTCATTTTTCTTCTTTATTGCCTCAAATACTTCAGCATTAAAGCCAGCCATCGTCAAGACTTCTAATGAAGTTTTTCCTTCTAAAGCATATTTACCGAAAACTTGTTTGGACACTTCCCAATACTCTGTGTTAGCTTCCATCGTTTCTAAAAGCACTGATGCGCCGGGGAATAAGTTAGCTAATACTCTATAAAACAATAAATTTAAATTTAATTAATTTTAATTCTTATTAGAATGAGATCAATATTTTTTATTTACGTAAATACTGGGACGCAAACGTGTTCCAGAAAATCTACTTGAGAATCGGCAATAGATGCCTTTTCTCTATCCATCATCTCCATTGGTTTTCTGCCCATATTCTTTTCCATATCACCTTGAGTGAAGAATTCTGTATAAATCAGTTCAGCAACGCTTCTCACTACGCCACATTCCTGAAAAAAAAATAAAAATGAAATTAAAAATAATTTGGAATATTATGTAATTTAATTTGTGGTGAAATAAATAAATTCTTTAGATTTACTTTTGTTTGATCGGACAGGTCACTGGCAGTCATTAAAAGACTCAAGAAGAGACTCTTGTCTTTATCACTTTCTAAATCAATGCCCCTCTGAAAAAAATAACAATTTTAGTAAAATTTTCTTTTGACTTTCAATTACTAGAACTTAAGCTTGCCTAGTTTCATAATGAAAGAAAATTTTAAGTAAAAGTATGCGTAATACAAGTTCATTGTAGCAATCTACGTAATTATTTATTTTTATATGTATGATCCTACGAAAAATTATTTTCTAACTATTCTTGTGAAAACTCATCATAATTTGATAAGTTTTATTTTTGAATTGTATTACCTATAATTGCTCTATGTGTTCAGTTCAAATACTGAATAAGATTAAATCACAAATTCATATTTCAACAAATCACCAAACAAGTAACTATAAAACTTGTTGTATCAGATTATTCTTAGAAATAATGATAAAAACTCACTTCTGCCATTTCCTGTTGTTTCGGCAGCAAATCAAAATGGGTAGCCAAATCTGTAGCCAAAATGAGATCCCTTATCAGATCGAGACATTTGACGTAATCCGATTGTTCAAGGGACTCTATAAAATTACAGTCCTAAAACAAATATGAAACCATTATTTTACTGTCAATTGATAAATATAAATAATTTAAGCGTTACCGTTGTATTAAGTATGCATAATGTTTGAGAAAGATGATGATGTTCCATCACTGAACCCTCGCTAGAATATAAGCTGGCTAAAAGACTGTTAGACTGAATTTGGAATGAATTCGTGGTGCCTCGATGATCAATATCATGACAAAGGCAAGACGTTATTAAAGCTAATGCTTCCAAATCTCTGTTAAAAACATTTCCTCGTTGTTTAAAATTAGTTAAACAAATAAGATAATGTAAGAATATGGGCTTTCATGGCCGGAATCCAAAGGAGAATTAGGACTCGGGCGAATGGGCCGTGATACAAATAAATCGTTGAAAACGTTTTAACCTAACCGTTCGTTTAAATCATGGTACATCGGCCCGAATCTTAAGATAGTGTTGGATAAGATTGGCAAGGGGAAAACTTACGTTAAATAATTCTTCTCCAAAAGATCGAAATTTTTGATACAGAGATATGAAAAGTGGGCGGTGGAAAATGCATGGGTCCAATTGTGGTAGGGTGGGTCCCGATACGCTTTTTGAACTAATAACAAGAATCTCACGAGCAAATCTTTCTTTATTCGAAATGCATTTATTAAATTGAGGTCTTCGTACATTTTCACCACAAAACATACGGTCTCGCCGTAGGGAATTTCTCTGGGTGAGAAACGAAATTCCAGATAACGAGGATGGTGGTGAGATTTGCCACAGATTAAAACATTTATTACGTCGCATGCATTCACCTGAAAATAGTTAAAGAATTAAATTGCACCTGATATTAGTCATGACGGTTGCCCTAACATTTAAGATGTTTTTCTGCACATAACAGTAAACCTTACCTTCATATGATATATCATTAGTTCATTGGACAGCTTACTCCTCATTTGTGCGTCCTGTATCTTTTTGTAAACTAATGAGTGCATGATAGAAAGTCCACAGTAGATGCTGAAGGCCATTGCAACTTCTTCATCAAAGCAATCATAATCCCCACCCATTTTATTACAAAGTTCTGCTACTCCAATAATTCCCCTGTCGTCTTTAATAGGAAAGCACAAAATGTTTCTTGTACGAAAACCAGTACATTTGTCCACCCCCTTGTAGAACAGAGGATGTTTATAAGCATCCTTGATGTTTAATATTTTTCCTGTAGCTGCCACATGACCTATAAAAAACAATAAAGTAATAACTAAGAGTCAACCTTTTCAACTCACACGGAACTATGTTCAGGTGGTGCGTATATCTACCCTTAAAATATATATGTCTATTAATCTAAAGATTTAAAATTAATACCAAATACTAAGATCTATTATTCCATAGTTGTAATAAAATGATACGGTTTTTCAAGACTGAATAGTCCAAAATTTTTAAGTGGCAATGTGATTTTTTTTGGTACAATTCAACTTACCAGCTATTCCTTGGTCTTTAGCAATTTTCACTTCCTTGCTAATCTCGTCTGCTTTATGACCATCGAACACTTTGGCAACTAAATGCATGTGATCGGGATCTAATAGAAATAGCGAACACCTTTCAGAGTTTGTTATTCTTCTAGCTTCGGTCATTATTTCCCTAAGTAACTCATTAATGTTGCCCAAGTGTGAGAACAACTTCCTGGCCACCATAAGAAGCGATTGGCACTGTCTCTTTAATCGGGCTTCTTCTTCGGACGACGCGGTATTCATCATAATGGTCAGACAGTATCGAAAGACCTCATGTACCAACGCGGTGACAATATACTCATCTCTTTTGCACCTCACTAAGCAAGTTAACAAAGCAATCTTTCTGGGATTAGATTCTAATATAAAACAAAATAAATAGTTCATATTTTCAAGTACAATAGTAACGATGTCGTTACCGTTTATGCCCTTTTCGAAAACTGGAACAATAAATATATCTGCCTCCTTCTTTTTATTAATTTTCTCCACGTTTTGTTGTAAAAAATATTCCAGGAATTTAGTATTGGATAGGATAGTTTCTTTAGTCAGCATTACTTCTTTAAACATGGGATGAGACAATGGTATCCTTATGATGGTTTCTAAATACTCTTTTCCTATAACCTGCACGATTCCCTCTTGAGAATCGTAATGAATCCATATTAAAAATACGCATTTCGATAACGTTTCTTCTTTTAACTAAAATGTACACCATACACAATATATTTTTTTCAAGTAATAAATTTAGTATCATTCATGTACTTTTTAATATAATAGCATAACAGCTAAATCAATTGTTGGAGATTAAAAAAAATATTTTTGTGAATTCGAATTGGATTATATCTGTTATCATACCTTTTAATATAGGTATACCTACTACACCACATGCGTACCATTTCAAGTATACTTTTAATTTTCTTTTGCTTTGTGTAAACATTTTTTAGAATTCATAAGTCAATTAAAAATTTTAAATGTAAAATAAAACAATTTTCTTTTGTGTTAAGCAAAAGGAGAATAATATGTATTATTCATGATAACAACATTAAAATCAAATAAATTACTGCAGTTTTTTGGGAATAAGTCACGTTGATCACGATGCTTTCAGGTTTTTAATTAAGCATTTTCATTCAAATCGCGTGTTATTCTTAATAAAAAATGCATCATTAAAATTCAATATGAGAAAAGGTTTGACAACAAATCAATAAGAACGAATAATCAATACGAAAGAGCGAAATTTAAAGCAATGTTAAATGTTGAAACTTATTTTGTAGGATGATCATGTTTATGAATAAATTGATTCAATTTATTAGAGACACGCATATATAATTGATTAAAGATAAACATGCATTTAATCAACAAGTAAACAAATATTATACTTATATACACATACAGTAGAAAGAACAAAATTAAACAAAATAGCATCCCATAGGTGTATAGCAAAAACACAAAAATACTTTTAAACTAATCATAATAAATTAACGATTGTAAATCAAAGTCAACAAACATTATTATGAAATGAAATAAGAGTGATAATCAAGTAACATAAAGAAATCAAGTAAAGGTTGATTTTAATGTAAACCCTGTACTTACATATTTATTAATTTTAAATTCCAAAGCTTGTGTGTTTCCATCATGAAGTGATTCACATAAATTCAATATTGCCCCTGGATCATTAGCTTCCAGTATAATTGTAGGGGGTTGATCAGGATCATATCGAGGAGGGTCACTTTTTCTACAGTAAGGGGGTGGAGGTAGCAAATTTGGCACTGGTCTACGAGTTACTTTAAAAGGTGTACACTCATCCATAATTATCGTCAATTATCACATGGAGTTAAAAGATTTTGGGCCTGAAGTCAATCAAAAGATTAGATAAATTTATCAAAACTGTTATCGTGATCAGTTAAAACGTAGAATACGAAAGGAGACGTGGGATAATTAGACCATTGAAGGATACTTTTAATTTACACATTAATATTCAGTCACGAACAATTTTATTAACGATATCAAAACATTCTGACACCAAATAAATAAAATAATTAGGGTTATGTTATTATTACCATAAATAGTTGAAATTATTCAAAATATACTTGACGTTAGTAGCATAATTGTGGTAAAATATCAAAACTGTATTACATAACAATAGCTAAAGAAGCTCTTGCTGCTGATATGAACGCAATATGTTATTTCAATTAAAATCTACAAGAAATTCTAATTTAGATTTAATTAAAACTCTAGTAAACAAAATGTCTACCATCTTCTTTGTAACCATATTCATATTTATTGCTTTTGTGTCTATCATAGACTATCTATCAATCTATTGTTTATTTTGTTTTCATGAAAAGTGTGGTTAAAAATGATGTTTATAACGAAAAAATATTTAAAACTTTTTAATCGTTTTTAAATAAGTGATAAGAAATATAAGGCATTTTCATTCTGTAAACATTTTTAAAAGATGACATTTACATTCTACTTATATTAACTTTAATTTCTGATAACGAATTAAACATGGGATCAAACGAATTAAAAACTAACAAAATTTGCAGAACTTGCTTAAGTGAAAACGATGAAATGAGGTCGTTATTCTCTTCCGATGAGACTTTTGAAAAGTGTGCAAAACTGTATGAAATCTTAATGAAGATAACAACTTTTAATGTGAGTTATAATAACTGTTCCGATTGTAACTGAGGTGTGATTTCCATAACATTTAAGGCAAGTGAAGATGATGGATTACCAACACAAGTGTGCTTACAATGTGCTACATTCTTATGCAAAGTCCATTCCTTTCAACTAATGTGTGAAACTTCAGAGACTACTCTAAGACATCTATTAACCACATCAACACATGAAGAGACAGCTTCTTCATATATTAAAATTGATGAACAAGTTGAAGATAACAATAGCGATACAAAGATAGATTTCAGTAGCGATTATGATGATGTAAAGTCTATAGATACCAATTTTGAATTAATTTCTAGAGGTAATATAATCTAGAAAAATTCAACATGAAGATGATTGAAAATATAATTTATAAGTTTTATTTTAGACATTGAGAAAGAAGTTATTTTGGAGGAGAGAAATGCTGATGAACCAAAAGACAGTAATACAGGAAAGGAGTCATGTAAGGATGATACAGAACAGCCAATATATCCTTGTGAAGAATGTACTGCTTGCTTTACCACAAAAATTGATTTAAAAGTAAACGCTTACAGTTTCATTTATTTTTTTATGTATTTAAACTATTATAGCACATATTGAAATCAGAATGTTTTAGGTTCACAATCGAATCCATTCAAAATGTGACCGTCATACTTGCAAGGTCTGTAAGCAAAGTTTTGCCAGTGCTAGTACACTATGCCGTCATATGAAAGTAAGTTTAGATTTGAATATGTAATCTATTTACATAAAAAGAACCATGTATTTTTCTGATTTTTTGTTTAGTATGTCCTTCCACAAATAGTCATTAGCGTTGTTTCAAATTGATTTAAATAATTTAATTTTTTACATAGGTTCATAACGGTATTAAACGTCATTTGTGTTCAGAATGTGGAAAGGGCTTTTCGAGATCAGACGATCTTACACGGCACCTAAGGACTCATACCGGGGAAAAACCTTTTGGTTGTAAAATATGCGGCAAAGCATATGCGCAATCGTTTAGACTTTTGGAACATATGCGAGCGCATGCAAACGAGAAGAGTTTCATATGCTCTTCATGTGGGAAAGCATTTTCACGGTACACAAGTCTTGCTGCTCATTGCAAGACTCATAGTGGATATAAAAGTCATGAATGTACAATTTGTGGTAAAAGGTAAAAGACACAATGTTAATTATTGACATTCAAATATCTAATTAATATCTAATTAAATAATATTTTGTAGACTTTGTGGCTCAGGTTCTTTGGCCATGCACATGAAAATTCATACGGGGGTTAAAGATCACATTTGTCCCTATTGTGGTAAAGGATTTACGACCCCCAGTAACTTAATTATACATAAAAGAACACATACGGGTACGAAATCATTTTTTTTAACTAGCTATATATTTTTTATTTATAAATTAAACATTGTAATCCGCTTCTCCAATGTACATGCAATTTTTTTGTGACAATGAATATCGATTTTTCTTAGTAATTATTAAATTTAGGGGAACGACCTTATGTGTGTAAGACATGTGGAAAAGGATTTCCTGATCCTTCCCGTCTAACAGTACACCACAGGTCACATAGCGGCGAGAAGCCCTACGTGTGCACCACATGCGGTAGAGGATGCGTTAGTTCTTCTCAATTAAAGAAACACGTTCGAATCCATACGGGTGAGAAACCCTACAGGTGCAGCATGTGCTCAAAAGCATTCCCACGAAGCGAAGATCTCCGAATTCATGTAAAAACTCACACGGGAGAACGGAATTATGTTTGCGTTGTGTGCAGGAAGGGATTTTACCAAGCGTCAACTCTAAAGGTAAAAAATGAAAATATATATTAGAAAAATTAACTTCATTCAACAAAGACCTCCCTAGTGTGCGCATACGTGTAGATAATTTTTATTTTGTATATTTTCAGGTTCATTTGCGAATTCACACGGGGGAAAAACCGTACTCGTGCCCACTATGTGATAGGACTTTTTCTCAAACGGGCCCTCTTTCTACACACATGAAAATTCACCATCCGTGCTCTTCATAATTATAATTTAAGATATTTACATTGTTTTAACGCATTATTTATACTTTCGCTTACACGTCGATAAATAATACATAATCTGTTTACGATTAGCCTAAAACGTGAAAGTATTTTCAATGTTCAATCATGCGTTTTCTCTTTTGTTTTGAGACGTTTCGTAACAGTTGAAAGAACACAGGAACCTAATTTGTTCAACTACCCAAGACTGCATGTTTCCTGTGAAATTATAAACTTTAAAAGTAAATAATTCTAATTAAATGCTTCTTACTCATGTTTTTGTGTTAATCAAATCTTAAATTCTGATTTCTTCATTTTAATACATATAATATAAGTATTAAAAAATAGGTACTTGTACCTAGTTTGTGTTTCAGTTTAGATTTCTTAAAAAACGAAGACTATAGACATATTTGCATTGTTAAAGGGCATAGTTAACTGTATATGTAGATACCTTACACATAATCGTTGTACATATATTTATTAATTATTAAATCATTTTATTTAGATTTTTATAAAAAATGCCCTACTTATACTCTCACGACATTTTTCTATTTTTCTTATTTTGTATTTGTAACCAATTGAATGTAAATAGTAATTTACAATAGGAATTAATATTATTTATTGAAATGTATTACCCAGATATTAAAAAGCCAGTTTTTACATTACTTTCTTTTTTTTATTAAATTTATTATAACACTAATAATATAAGTAACTATAAGTTACAGTCATCTGCTGATATTTACTGCTAACAGAAGTATTTCATACAAGTGTTGGCATGATGTGCAGACCGACAGATAGGTAAAAAAAGCGAAATAGTAAAATAGACTGATAAGTAAATAGAATAATATCAATGAGACTCACCCCTACATAGGTCCAGCAAACTTTTTAAAAATCAACAGGTGTTTCGCCTGACTTTATTGTGGGCGTTATTTAACTCTGGACTTAGTTAGTGGGCGGAACGTGTCCGTTTTTAAAATGTTTGTGATGTATGGGAATGAGTCTCTTTGATTTTATTCTCTTCACTACAAGGATTAATTCTTTCATTTTTTGGTATCAACGCTAAAAGTTATTTAAGAATGTAACATATATATATTAAAATATATATATAAGGTTCGGCATAACTGCAAATTTTCATAATTTTCTGTTCGTTAATTTATTTATCGAGGGTACTTCCTTAAGGCCTGCGACGCAAAATTTCTATGCTGTGATTACACAGCACAATAGGGTGGTTTTTACGCAATATGCCTACCTCAAATATGTGATTTCTTATCCAGATATTCATTTGAAAAGTAAATAGTTTGTGTACAGAACAATCATATTAATAGATTATGAACATGGTAATTATAGTCTTAGCACTCGGTAAGCCCGTCATTATATCTATAAACCGACAAGGGGGCGTAACTTTGAGCAAGGATCATTTTATACTTACGCAAACACAAACATCCCCATAATTAACCGTTTTCGTTATATGGACAGCCACAATTACTATTTAATAAGGTTCAATGTTGACCATCGTTACATAAACAAATTTCATTCCTCAGTAACATAAAGTGTTTTTATTTTCACGGTGAGGGTGAAAATGGATTTATTAAAGAAATTTCATCCTTTTCGGATGAGGGTTCCCCATATAAAATCAAAATTCCGAAAAGCTCAAAACGCTCATCAATCTTTGCGCTCTTGTATTATACTAGCTCAAGTTTTTGGATTATTTCCTATACAAGGTGCATTAGAGGACGATCCACGAAAGTTAAAATTTAGGTGGAAATCGTTTATTGTCGCTTATAGCATTTTAATGTTGTGTGGATTATTTTGTCTCTTATTAATCAATTTTATAATTGTCGTTACAACAACAGTTTGCTTAATCAAAATAAGTAAGTGCCAATTAAATATCTGCAGATCAATACCTTGTGTAAATACTAAATAAAAAAATATTAATTTGTAGTAAATATTCTTTTCTATGCTTTCGCATTTTTGGAAGCTATTACATTTTTTCATCTGGCTATGACATGGCCCAGGCTTATGAAACATTGGATAAGAGTGGATGAAAAAATGAAAACTTATGACTATCCAAAAAAGTTAGATTTAAAACTGAAACTTACTATGATAATTTTATTATTAATCGCTTCTGGTAAGCTAATATTCACATTTTTATATGCTTGCTAAAGTTTTTTTTTAACCAATGACTTTTTAATTGTTTTTGACTCAGTAAAAAACCTTAATTTCAGTTGAATACAGTCTGGCATTAATTCATAATGCTATTGATTACAATGGAATAACCATAACTTTTCAAAATTGGGAGTTTTTCATAAAAAAACAGTTTCCACTAGTTTTCAGTGTAACTAACTACAGTTTGTGGAAATCAATTATTTTACTGGTAATTGAATTAACTGTATTTGCCTTGCTCTTATCGGGTTTATTTTTATTGCTTTTACAGATTGTTAGCACTACAGCTACGTTTTTATGGAGTTACGCTGACCTTTTTGTGATGTTGTGCAGTTTTGTTTTAGCAGCCAGGTTCAAGCAGATAACAGAAAGATTAGATAAGATTGATTTTCAGGTAGTTCCCCCCATATTTATTATGCTATTTGATATTATTAGATTTTTAGGTGAAAAACGAATTGTTTTGGAGAAGTATTCGAGAAGACTACGTCAGATTAGCTCAATTATGTAGACATTTAGATGATACTATTTCTAACGTTCTTCTACTTTCGTATTCTAGTAATCTTTCTTTCATTATTTATCAATTATTCAACAGCATAAAGTAAGACGCTTGTTTGATCAAGCGTATCTATTTAAAAACTTTTAAATAAATTTACTTCAATTGCTGCTTTTAGGAAATTGCTTCCATTAGAAAAAACCTACTTTTATTTTTCATTTAGTTTTCTTATTGCTCGAACTATTGCACTTTCTCTATATGGAGCTTCCATAAACGATGAAAGTAAGGAACCGATTCGAATTCTAAATTCAGTCCCATCTTCGGCTTATAATGGGGAAGTACGTTAGTTTTTTAAATATTTTACAATTTAATCCATGGAGTCTCTTTTTTAGATAAAGAGATTTCTACTTCATTTAAAAATGGATTCCGTTGCTTTAACAGGACATAAACTTTTTAAACTAACAAGGGGGTTCATTCTTAGTGTAAGGAGAAATATCATATATATATATATAATGATTTAAAAGCAAATAAGTTAAAAATAAATAAATCAGATGTATAACTAAAAAAATTAGTCAATGATCGTAAGAAATAAAAAACAAGCAGTTAAAAATTATTATATCATAAGCTATTTTTTTAATTTTCAGATCGCTGCAACTATAGTAACATACGAATTAGTTCTCATCCAGTTCAATCAAGCTACTTTAGAAGAATATCGAAATAACGAAACGAAAGATATTTGTTACTCGTAAAAATAAATGTGTATAGAGTAGTTTATAATAGTCTTATTAATTGTAATCGTAATAAACATACCTATGTTGTATTAAAAAACAATCAAGGACGTATATAAAAAATTATACCTACCAAAAATTACCAGTTTTTAAATGTTAAGTTTTTTGCAAATTATGCAGCTTTTTATGTATTTAAGAACTGCTTTTTTTTAAGATTATATAATGACCAACTAAGTATATGTATAAGAACTTACGATTATAAGTATTTTAAAACAATAACACAAAAAGTAATCTGATATACTTATGATGCGATTTTTTTTATCATGATTTTTATGCCATTAGAAACATTGCAATCGTTATAGAACTCATAAATACACTTTTTAATTAATCAGGTTTCAATTTGATTTTATATGAACGTATATACGTAGGTATTATATTAAATCAAATCATTACGTATTAAACTACAAGATGTACTTGCTCCTGATTTGAAGTAATTTTTGAAAAATGGACACGTGTTCTAAAACGTTGATTGTGGGGGCTTTATAAACGCGAGACGGTCCTAAATAAGGTCTTAAATCAACTCATTAGATAATAGGAATACCTGTTTTCTGCTTTCATTTGCAAGAGAACAATTAATCTTTCCACGAAACATTTACACTGCACTTCGGCTTGTAAGTTTATGTACTTTTTTATCTGCAAACTTACAGCAAAAAATCCCCTTTCAACGAGTCGATAAAAGAGCAAATAAACGTGTCTGGTGTATAAAACAGCAAAATAACTTGCTTTTACAGTTGTATAAAACTTATCAAGTCAGTACTAAGAAGCGCATTAGTATAGTTTGCGTTTACGAAGTTACTTATTAGGTACAATCAGTGCGTCGAAGTTTATAAATTTGTTTTCAATCTTTACATTTCACAGATTATTATTCAACATTTTTGCGTTAATGCACTGTTTTTTCAGTAAAATGACAATGGTGCTTTTTTAGTGTGTTATGAAACCACACCGCACTTTCTCCTGCCATAAAAATTTCGTGGGACATTCGCAAATAGTCCTCAAATAAATGAGAAGCGTGTATAAAGCTTAAATTAGACGCGGAACTTTGAATAAGTGTTACGCGGAATCGGCTCTGATTCTGAAAATTGCTAGACCGCAAAAAGAAAATTGTAAAATTGCTTTCTCTCTCCTAGAAGAACAAAAAAATTGGCGCGTTATATTACATCATTCTATAATAGTTTAAATAAAAAACTTTACAGTTGATTTACTAACAAAAGTGTAACAAACTTGTAGTTGTAAAAGCATAGCTTTACAATATCTTTCAGTCTTATTCGGAGTGCTCTAGGACAATGATCAACAAAAATACAGCGATATCATTTTCTATTTCCATTCTTCTTATTATACAAGGTGAACACTAGTGAGACGTAAAATACATTTTTTATGTTTTTTATATGTAGCTTCTTTGTAATTTGTGTATCACTGTTTATTTTAATAACGAATTTATTGTCAGCTTAATAATTAATTCAATTTTCCTTCAGTTGTTAATGGTGATGAATTTCCTCAGTGTGATAAAGAAGAAGATTGCAATCCAAAAGTAACAGACAGGGAAATTACATTTAAACGTAAGTGAAACTTGTTAATATTTTAATTATTTGAGCGTAAGAAGGTAAGTACTTATAATTTTTTAAATAATTGGTTTCTGACGACATCTATTAGTGCTATATTGAAGTAAAAGCAACTACTTGTTTTCTATAGTTTACTGTGACGTTTAGTTGTATGCATTTCTATGTAGTTGTATGTAGTTCTATGATAGTTATAAACAAAAATGGTGTTCGATTGTTGTTGAATGTGTGTGGATGTCTATTAAACGTTTTTAATTAATTAAAATACTCTTGTAAAGAGCAATTATGAGTAATTACGTACTATTCCTAATACTCTTAACAATTTCAAGTGTTGTAAAGTGTAGTGTTAGTTCAGGTAATTTACATTGTTTGTTTATGAACCATTTAATACCTTGTATTAATGTAAATTTAATCATCCCTGTTTTTTTCTTCTTCAACGATTCATAAAATATGATAATTTTTCTAATTAACGAGAATAGGACGTCTTTTTTCCTAAAAAAAAGACTTTCATTTGGGCGTAAAATAGAGGTCACATACACCAAAATCTTGCATGCAGATAATATTCATTTTAACGGAAATATAAACAGAAATGATGATGTAATTAAATTGCGGCATCTGTTCCAAGAACAACTCTGCAACCCACACATTAATTGCCTTCAATTCAGGACAATACCCAAAAATAGATTTATGTGCATTTCTTGCATTGGGTATGTTTTATTTATGATAGGTCTTTAGATTAATGACTTACTTCTATAACTTCTTAATTTATATTCTATTTTTCTTTTTAAATAATTAAGGTTGTTTTCTGTATAGTTCTTAGATGTTACAATTATCCTAACTACAAATAGCATTAATTATTGCAATTTATACAAACATGTTGCTTATAGGTACAGCATTTCATTCAAGTTGTATCTGAAATCGTTGCTGTTCTAATTGAAGCCAATTAGTTTTAAACAGATTAGCTTATCTCATTGTTAGGACATCAGAAAATTGATAAAAACATTTGAGTCTGGAAGGTTTTAATATATAGATATTTTTTTATCAAAAACTTTCGGTTACATTTATTTTTAATCATCTAAATAATGTTTTTTTTTAATAGATGTCCCCTTGGTATTTACTGTTGCTACAGAAGAAACAGATGGTTTCTTAAGGTATCTTAAATCAGCAGAAGAATATGGCATTAATCCTGTTGTATTAGGAATGGGAGAAGAATGGAAAGGGGGTGCAGATATACAGAATTCTGTAGGGGGAGGGTGGAAAATTAATTTATTAAAAAAAAGCCTTCAACGATACAAAGAACAACCCAATCGAATTATTATTTTCACAGATGGGTAAATACATAAAATTAAAGAATACATTACATTATTTTAATAAAAAACAAAATCTTAGGTATGATGTAATAATATTGGATGATCTCACCACAATAGTCAATAAATTTCTTGCCACTGGTGCTAAAATTTTGTTTGGTGCAGAAGGTTTTTGTTGGCCTGATAAAAGTCTGGAAAAATTGTACCCAGAAGTAAAACAGGGCAAAAGGTTTTTAAATTCCGGCCTCTACATGGGCTATGCCCCCGAAATTTTACAATTGTTGGAACATCAATCAATTGGCGATGAAGATGACGATCAACTGTTTTTCACGAAGGCTTACTTGGATAAGGAACTGCGTGAGAAACTACAAATACAACTCGACCATGATAGCAGCATTTTCCAGAATCTCAATGGAGCAATAAGTAATATAAAAATTAATTTTAACAAAATTTTGTATATTTACATATCTTCAAATTACATGTTATTTTTTTTTTCTTCTTTTGTTATTTATTGTAAGGTGTCCTATTGTTTACTTGTTTGTATGCTTTGATTCCTTTTTTTCAGATGAACTCAAACTTGTTGAAGTGGAAACAAAAGAACGGAACGAGTTTCGATTAAAGAATGTTCTAACAAACAAATCGCCGTCATTTGTTCATGGAAATGGTTTTACAAAACTTAAACTGAATTCTTTAGGTAATATGTCTATTAAAAATGATTTGGAAGATATTAACAGATATAGTAATTTTAGGTAATTATATTGCAAGAGCCTGGAACCCGGTAGACGGCTGCAGACATTGTAAGTGGCGTACAATAGACCTTACAGATGTACCGGACAATAAATTGCCAACGGTGTTAGTTGCGGTATTTGTAGAAATACCAACACCTTTCTTAGAAGAACAATTAATGAAAATTTACAAGCTTGATTATCCTAAAAATCGCATTCATCTTTTCCTTCATAATAAAGTATTTATTTAAACTTATTAATTAGACAAATAGTACGTTGGACTCTATTTTAGCTCAAATATCATGCAGACACTGTAAAAGGGTTTGTCGAAAAATACGGAGGCGACTATTTATCTATAAAAGAAATCAAAGCTGAAGATGGTACAAGTGAATGGAATGCAAGGGATTTGTCATTGTAAGAATAACATTTTATTTTTCGTCTTTTATTTTAAATTCCACTTCTGTAGTCGTTTTGTTGTCGCTCATTGCAAGCAATTTGTTAAACAAAATCAAGTTATTATAAGTTGCATACTATTATTAATGTCTTTTGTTTAAAATTTTGCAGGGAACTTACATTAAGGAAAAAATGTGATTACTACTTTTCTATTGATTCGTTGGCGGTTTTGGATAATCCAAAAACATTACGTTTATTACAAGAACAGAACCGTACTGTGGTCGCCCCGTTGCTGGCGAGATATGGAAAGTCTTGGAGCAATTTCTGGGGTGCCCTCACGACTGACGGATTTTACGCGAGATCTCACGACTATTTGGACATCGTGTACAATACGAAGAGGTAACTAATAATTTAATTTAACCTTTATCATTACGATACTTTAATTGCAAAAGGAGGATTAGAGGGAAGGGGGTAAAAAATCTTTTCATGATGAGTATATTTCGTTTAATTTTAGTTTTTGTCATAAAAAAATTTGATGCAATAGCGTTTATTATATTTTGCATTGGTACAAGGATGCGATATGATTCTTGTGTTTTTCATTCAAATTAATTAATCGAATGCAATGCTGAAATCTGTTTTGAAAGAACGCCTATCAATTGAATACATGTTATCAGCTGTACACTCGTATACTCCCGCGTCCATTTGAGTTGCTGGGTCGATTTCCAATTTACTTTTTATTTGATCTGATCCTTTACGCCATTCGTGGATCTATAAAATAATACAGAGGGAAACTTGTTGATTTAATTATAAGTGTGCAATTTATTGTTTGGCATACATTTAAATATTGATGCGAGAATATTTCAGTGCCATCTTTGAACCAGGTAATGTGTGGTCGGGGGTTTCCTCTGGCAACACACAAAAACGCGATTTTATGTCCCAGGACGTATTCATAATCGAAATGTGATGCCAGTGTTATTTTTGCACCCTAAAAAAATGTGTGTAAATATTTCATTTTTGCAAAAACTATTAAACTCTGTATGATAAACATCATCCTCCTTTGGCATTCCCTGCTTTACTTTCCAAAGATTAAAATAAATGTGTATGTATTTTTAAAGACTTATCGACTTCCAAGATGTAAAATTTTTATAAAAAGTTTTTTTCCCCTAATGCTATGCTCCAAACTGTTTTTTTTTTTTTTAATTGAAGACACAGTTTGGACTTTTTTTTTACTTGGATTGATTGTTTTCCAATTTTTTTCAAATAATAATACGTACGTTATTGTTATTATAATACTGGTCGGACTCCGGATCTCGGTATTTTCCCGTAATTGGTAATCCAATTTGAAACTGAAATCAAAAAATTCAATTTTTATTGTAATGGAAGATACTGGATTAATAGTTTGTTAAAATCGTCAATTTTAGTTTTATTTCGCGCTCATTTCAAAAAGTAAACGATAAAAAATTAAGACTTTTTTTACCTTTGATTTTGTCCTTGCCCGGCCACGTCCTCTTCTTGCGTATGTTGTGGTAGTGAATAGAAAGAAAAGACCTAACAGAAGGTAAACGTTACAGTACCTCATTGTTCAGATGTTAGAGGCAATAATGGTTGACGTGCATGATGTTTACGACGCACAAACCGGGGCTTCTCTCCCCTTAACGTGAAAAAGGGCTCATTACCAACAATTTATCTCAATTGACAACTATTTAACCTGTTATGATAACAACTATCGTCTCGCATTGTTATTATTTTAAATAAAATTGTATGAGGAGCTAAATTATTTCGTCCTATGAGCCAGTAATAAAATATTTTTGTTACGAACGAATGTCGATTGTTAATTAATTACGTGGGGTGTTTTTTTAATGTTATTAAACATGCTTAAAATATTTTATCATAAAACATTGCCCCTGTTTTTAGATAAATTGATTAAATTTACCTTTTAAAAGGGGTATAAAAAATGCCATTATTTGTTTTTCATTTATTATTATTTGATATTTGTTTTGGGTGATTTCTCACACGAAAACGCTATTTTGGTACATAAATTGTAATATTAATAAATACTTCTGCTTTTGCATGCCATTAAAACTAGTTATCATTTAATAATATTGTTCGAAATCTGTCCTAAAGCCACGGATATCGATCGAATATTGATTATTGGCCTGACACTCGTAATAACCAGCGTCTTGTTGGGTTGTAGGATCGATTTCCATTTTGCTTTTTATTGTATCGTTGCCTGCAGTCCATTCATGAACCTAAATGTTCTTTTAATTAATTACTGTTTCATTAAACTGAAACACTTACTTGAAAAAACTTGTGTGCATACAGTTCGACTCCGTCTTTGAACCATGTTATTTCGGGCCGAGGTATACCTAAAATAAAAATAACCCATTTTCTATGCTTTATAACATATATGTTTTACCTTGAGCACTGCAATAAAATGAAATTTTACGACCCAAAAGGTAATCCAATTCGAAGTGGCTTGCTTCTATTATTTTGGCACCCTGAAATTTTAAATTTAACTTTTGCAGAAATGACGAAACGTCGAATACTTGCATCTTTATGACGATAATAGTTTTCTGAAGCTAATGATTTGTGCTGTGTAATCGTTTGAACCTTCTGATAATCACGTCCCCTTCCTCTAAGTTTTCCTAAAAGCATAACAATAGTAAACGCCTTTTTTGCGTCCATGAAAGGCTATTTTTGTATGTTTTCTCTTTTGTCTTACATAAAACTACAAAAAATATTTGTTGGTCTTTCTTAAAACAAATGTTATCCATGTTTTTAATTATTGTTGGTTTTTTTGAAAAATGTTACCTGCTCTCCCATGGCCGTGACCTCTGGCCGCTAAGGTGTTTCTTATCTCACAAACCAGAACGAAGCTGACGATTACTAGCAGAATTCTTCTGCTTTTCATAGCTAGAAGTTCATTTATTATTATAAATAATAGTTTTACGTTATTCACTATTTAAAAAGCACGCTGACCCTGCTTCGAATGTTCAAAACTGACTCAACGAGATGTATATAAACGGCTCCCTTGTTTTTGAGAATCTAATTGTGGCCAGGAAAGTGGGTAATTGGCAGGTTTGTTTAGGTCGCAAATAATGATATAAGTGGCATTTTCGATTCATCTTTTTATTTACTTTACAACTTTTAGACTTTGGAGGAAAATTCAGTGGAATGATGTTTTGTTTAATTTTTTTGTTCCAGGGGTCTTTGGAATGTGCCATACATTTCAAATTGCTATTTGATAAACTCGACATTATTAAATAGATACGACAAACAAAAGTTAAGCTATGTTCGTGACAATTTAGACGCAGACATGGCATTTTGTGCCAATTTAAGAGACCTGGGGATATTTATGTATGTTTCTAATCGTTTCGACTTCGGCCATCTTATCAATCCTGATACGTATGATATCACCATTGCTGTACCCGATTTATATCAAATACAAGACAATCCAACGTTATGGGAGGAACGGTACATCCACCCTAATTATTCCAATAGTTTACAGCCAGGAAATACACCAGTACAGGTAATTTTGTTGATAAGACTGTTATTATTATTACTTCTGAATATATAAACAAACTATTATTTTATATTTAGATTTTTTATACAATTAATGCTGATTTGCTTCTTAAATTTTTTATTACATAAAACAACAATAATTCAGCTTCTTTTATCCCCTTATTGCCTTCTTTATTATAGCATTTTTACGCCTTCTTTTTAATTATCCTCTGTTCTTTCTTTTCCAAGTGATTCTTACTCCTTTTTTAACAAGTGTATGTTCTTCTACTCCTTTAAACTATTTTAATTTTTCAAAGTTATCTCCTAGTTTATACAAAACAATGTAAGCTTTTTTATTCCGTTTTCTTAAATTTTAGATAGAAATGAGTTGCAATCCTTGTGTAACAATAATGCTAATTATTAATATTTTTTTATGTTCATGTCCCTTTTTTAGCCATGTCCTGATGTGTATTGGTTCCCTATTGGTACAGAGCGCTTTTGTAATAACATGATCCAGATGGTGGAGAGTTTCGGACAGTGGTCTGACGGTTCTAATCAAGATCCCCGTTTAGAAGGTGGTTACGAGGCTGTGCCCACTCGAGACATCCATATGAAACAGGTCGGTTTCGATGAGCAATGGCTGTTCTTCTTGAAAAAATACGTCCTTCCTTTAACCGAACACGTTTTTACCGGTTATTCTCACGATCCTCCTCGATCTTTGATGAACTTTGTGGTGAGATATAGACCGGACGAGCAACCCTCTTTGAGACCCCACCACGACAGTTCCACGTATACTATCAACATCGCACTGAATAGGGCTGGTATCGATTATGAAGGAGGCGGTTGCAGGTTTATACGGTACAATTGTAGCGTTAAAGCCACAAAGATGGGTTGGATGTTAATGCATCCGGGAAAATTAACCCACTATCATGAAGGACTTCTTGTAACAAACGGTACTCGTTATATTATGATTTCTTTCGTTGACCCATAGAGGACTAAAAAGTCGAACAAACGAAATAACGTTTTCGTTTCTTACTTTGAATCTTTTATTTTTAACTTGAAGTGCTAGATAAGCGTAATTATGTAAATAGAAAGTTAAGCAAAGATTCCTATACAATAACCAAAGTTGAAATTTT
Source organism: Agrilus planipennis (assembly GCF_000699045.2). NCBI lineage: Eukaryota > Metazoa > Arthropoda > Insecta > Coleoptera > Buprestidae > Agrilus > Agrilus planipennis. The sequence goes on along the minus strand of NW_020438915.1, from coordinate 602,103 downwards.
TAATTCTTAATTTAATCGTTATTTGTAAGAATTAATGTAAATTCTATATTGTGGTAATGCCCTTTGGACGAATATTCTCTTATAATGTACGTGTAAATTATTTCACTACAATAAAATTGTGTATTTTGTTAAGGGGGGTTTATTTAGTAATTATGATTTATACAGGGTGGATAAATTTAGGTGTAAGAATTATTTCAGATTAAATATGGTGTTACAGTAAAAGCAACGATTATCCCAGTTTGCTGCTTGTAGAAGTGTATGAATATTTATTCCGTGTCTACTATAATTAACGTATACTTTTTTAAACAAAATACGAATTCTTTTTGAATAACATCTGTTCTCTGACGTATTTTTAGTTAGAAAAGACTAGACCATCTCTGTTGTAGATTATCAGTGTATTAAATTCAAATAATCGTCTACTATTGACCCTTAATTTGAAAATAGGACAACTATGTCTCGAAGAAGTACCAAAAAAAGGTACTAACATTCACGGTCCCGTTTAAAACTAGCTATATGGTCACATTATACATACTCTGTATGACATGGTACAATAAAGCTTTATTGTACCATGTCTGTATGATATGTTTTTAAAGAAATTCAAACTAACCAATCAATCCAAATTGCTAGAATGCGGTGTTGTTGCCTAGGGAACGACCTACACCAACACATATGAAATATGATTCTTTCAACCTTAAATAAATAAATTATCTTTAGTAATTACTGCTTTTTGTAATATTTTTCTGGTTGAACTACTTGAGCATTTAACCACAGCCATTACTTTTTAAATGGGCATGCGCCAGGTCCGTCATTTATTGGTAAATGGCGTTACTGACGTTTTGCTTATTTAAAGTACTTTTGCTAAAATTTAGTTAATTTCAAACATAGAGGACTCATCGACTGTAGGGAAATTAAAATTATTGTTTTATTTTAACAAAATAATAATTCATGATGAGTGTTGAAGAGGAAGTTCTGCGTATACAAAAGAAACTAAACAAAATGACCTCAAGTGACGGGACTGTACGTTTAATAATTATTACTTTATTTAATACATAAGGTTAAATAATGATTTTAAAAGCGGTGACTGTTGTATTTAGATAGTTGTTTTCAGTTTCTAATTGCAGATTTAATGAAGTATATAATTTTTTTTCAATAAATTTTATCACAATATTTCTAGGGCCAAGAACAAGCTCTAGACATACTCAAAGAATTGCAGACGTTAGATATTAATTTAGAAGTACTGACTAAAACAAGAATTGGAATGACTGTTAATGCACTCCGGAAGTCTAGTAAAGATGATGAAGTTATTAGTTTAGCTAAAACATTAATAAAAAATTGGAAAAAATTCTTATCAGCATCTAATAGTACAAAAGAAAGCAGCAATACAAGTTCAAGCAAGGTTTCTAAAAAGGAAGGCCGGGATGATAAAAAAGAAAGTAAAGAGCGAGATAAAGAAAAGGACTCCAGGAAATTACCCAACCAATTTCCACCAACCAGTTCAACGACTACTGATGCTGTACGTTTAAAATGTAGAGAGATGCTTGCAGCAGCTTTAACTGTTGACAGGGAAGAATTTGAAGGTAATATTTAATTTTTTTTTTTACTGAAGATCTACCAAAAAGTAGCACTTTATCTCTTATATTCTAAGTACACTTATTTTGTCAATTTATAATTATTCTCACTATAGGGATGGCAATGAGTTTATATTTAGATTTTTTATTCAATTAATGCTGATTTGCTTCTTAAATTTTTTATTACATAAAACAACAATAATTCAGCTTCTTTTATCCCCTTATTGCCTTCTTTATTATAGCATNAGTAAATAAAATTTAATTAAGCTGAATTTAATAATTTGTTACTCAAAACTTAATTAGCCTTTAGTTAGTGTCCAATTTTCTACTCATAAACCAATGTAACTTCATTTATAAGGTTTGGAAAAGATAGAAAGTGCTAGTCATTCTTAAAAAGTATGAATTTAATTAAGCTGAATTTAATAATTTGTTACTCAAAACTTAATTAGCCTTTAGTTAGTGTCCAATTTTCTACTCATAAACCAATGTAACTTCATTTATAAGGTTTGGAAAAGATAGAAAGTGCTAGTCATTCTTAAAAAGTATGACTGTTATAAAGATTAAAAAAAGAAATAGGTAAAAAAATTACAAATTATTAAATCTACATGTGTTAAGGGAATTATAGGAAATATGAAATAAACTTAAATTACATTTAGGTTGTGCAACAGCTGAAGAATTGGCAGAAGAACTTGAAGAGGCAATATTTCAGGAATTTAAAAACACAGACATGAGATACAAGAATCGAATTCGTTCGCGAATCGCAAATTTGAAAGACGCGAAAAACCCAAATTTGCGCACAAACTTCCGCGTAGGCGCTATTAGCGCTTCGAGACTTGCCACGATGACTGCAGAAGAAATGGCGAATGACGAAATAAAGCAGTTGCGGGAAAAATTCAAGAAAGAAGCCATAAATGACGCCCAGCTCGCCACCGTACAGGGTACTAAAACGGATCTGCTCAAGTGCGGCAAGTGCAAGAAGAGGAACTGTACATATAACCAGGTGCAAACAAGGTCTGCTGATGAGCCTATGACCACGTTTGTTCTCTGCAACGAATGTGGTAACCGATGGAAGTTTTGTTGAAGCGTTTTTCAGGGTGCGATTTTACTTACTGTTAAAAAAAAATATATTTACTTAAACTGGAACCAATCAACCAAACAACACCTTTTTTGTGGGTTTGAAAAGGTGTATGTATATGAGAGACGATGAGTTGTAAACGTTTTATTTTGCTGCATCGTTTTATAATTATTTTTTTTTAATTAGGTGCCTATGCCTGAAAAAAAAAATTTATGATTTAAATGAAACTGTTTCTAACAAAACTGTCAATGTGTTAATAAATAGGTACTTACTACAATCTGCTCATTATAAAACATGTAAGGATACGATATTATTTAAAATGTTAGTCTTTGTGTGAAGCATACACAGTGGCTACTTTTCTTGTAATCTTTGTAGTTATTAGAAGCACATATTGCTCATTTTTGGATTCTTACCCTGTCTTTTTCCAGTTACACATCTTCATTCTTAGTAATAAAAAAAAACCGGTCTTACAGTAGTCATCAATGATGTCTAACATCGAAGTTCGGTATCAAAGTTATAGTTTTACAACATAAGCAGTATGACAATACATCTTATTGTTCAAGACCAAGGCTGTAGGAACGATTGACAGCTGTGTTTTTCCCCTTACTGCTTGTTTTGTGGAAATTACTTCTACTATCACGTATTTACTCCCAGAACATTAGAGTTAAGAAAAGACGTTTTATTTTTATTATCAATTTTTTAAACGTATATGATTGAACGAAACACAAGAATGTAAAATTTTCTCTTAAATTAATTATTTAGGATTTCTTTTCAGTTAACTTATATTAATAAAGGAAATAAGTTATTCTCTAAAAAAACATCTGTTCTTAAGTTCTTTCAACTTCAATTGATAAATTGGAAAGGCATGTTTGAATGAAATGCAGTGATTATGTAGAAGAGTATTTTCATTTTGCAGATTTTGATTTTGTACGTTTCGTACAAATGTCGTAAATGTCTTTAAAATACGTCCTTAGTATATATCAACAACTTTTTTTGTAAATAAAGTATAGATACTGTTTTCTTCGATGTGTTATTAATTACAATGTTTTTAAGATAGCAATTTTAGTGTTCAGTTTTGCGTCTCTCTGAATAGCAGCATTGATAATTTTCTATGCACTTAAATACATGGAGAATTATTTATTACATTTAACAAATAAATAAAAGTCAGTCCCACATTTATTTGTTTATTATTTCTACTTAATACATTACAATACTTTCACAAGTCTTATTATTTCAAATAAAGGTAAGATATCTCAAGTTCTCGACTTTCTTGTCAATAAAATTACTTTTCCGTGTATACTGAAATTAAAAAAAGTTTTTGTTAGATATAAAATGCTGAAATGTTACAGTATTGTAGCTGTTAGAGCCCAATCAATAAGTTTAGGTAAAAATAAATGATTTTTGTTTCGATTATAAATTATTAGTTATTGTACCGGGATTCAAGAAAATGTGATAAACTTTCCCTAGAGGACAGTTTCTTATCTTTGCCTACAATCTTTTTGCAATGATTGACAACGTTGCCCATCTATGCTATCATACATACAATCTATGAAACATTACATTAGTGATTGTTAGTAGCAGTGGTAGCACATAGGTGGTAGCAGTTAGCAGTTAGTGTCAGTAGCACTCAGTAGTGTGATAGTGTACTATTTGAGAGTGTAATTTAATAATAGTTACGAAATTTAAAATAAAGTGAAAAATACGGCATTTATAAGAATTGTTGTCCCAGAATTAATTGTTAACCGCTTTAATAATGGGAAGAAAAAAACGTAAGTTAATAAAAATGTAGAATTAAAAGAACCTTTCCTGATGTGGGATTTCCCTTGCTATTATTTTGCTTGTATATCTATCAGAATTAATGCCTTATATGCTTCAATTTGTTTTGTAAGTTTTAAGTAAGACATTTTTATGTAATATAGAAAAGCAAACTGGAGGAGGTGATAGAGAACAAGGTGAATCATCTCAACAACAAGGGGGTCAACAACGGCAGGAAGAAGGACCTCGACAACAACAAAGAGGTCCTCCGCAGCAACAGCATAGGGGACCACAGCAACAACAACAGCAAAGAGAACCACAGCAACAACAACAGCAAAGAGGATCTCAACAACAACATAGGGGTCCGCAACAACAGCAACAACAAAGAGGACCACAGCAACAGCAACAGCGAAGAGAACCACAGCAACAACAACAGCAAAGAGAACCACAGCAGCAAAGAGAATCACAGCAACAACAACAACAAAGAGGATCTCAACAACAGCATAGGGGTCCCCAGCAACAGCAACAACAAAGAAGACCTCAACAACAGCATAGAGATCCTCATCATCAACAACAACAAGGAGGTCCTCAGCAACAACAACAACAAAGAGGTCCTCAGCAACAGCAACAACAAAGAGGCCCTTGGCAGCAGCAACAACAAAGAGGCCCTTGGCAGCAGCAACAACAAAGAGAACCTTATCAGCAGCAACAACAAAGAGAACCTTATCAGCAACAACAATATAAGAGTTCACAGCAGCAGCAGCAACATCAACAGTATGGGAGTCCCAAGCACCAACAACAACAAAGTGGATCTTACCAACAGCAGCAACAAAGAGATTCTCAGCAACAGATGTATCCTCAAAAACAACAACCAGGTCCTCCACAAATGCAACAAGGAGGCCCTATTCAAATGCAACAACAAATCCCTCCACAAATGCAACAGTGGAGAGCTCCTCCTGGCCTGGCTCCTTTCCAAATGCAACCAGGTGATTCTTCACAAAAGCAGCAACACAGTCCTCAAGAAGAAGCAATAAGAGAAACTTTGCCTCCATCATCAGTAAGTAAAAACGGTATACTACTTTTATTGTTTTGTATCTACATGTACATAAACATATGCAGCTACAAAATTTTTTGATAATCTTCCTAGTGATATGAATGTATTACCATCTAATAAGACCACTGTTCGAAAATTTAAAAGATTATCTTATGAATAATGTAAATTATTTAATAAAAAAAAAAATAATAGATAAATACTAATCAAACACTTCTGATTGATAAACTTTTCATTTTTATTATGATGTGTTTATTTTATTTAATTGTTATGCCAAAAAAAAGTTCAAAGGGAAGTTAATCCCTGTACATAATTTGGTGTAATTAGCAGAACAAAATTACTTTTTGCAATATTGTATAATATAATTATGTTATTTTTTATTTAATTATGTAGTAAAAAATTATTTATGAATGGATTAAGATGATAAAATTATTAGCATTTTATGTGCACGAGATTATGCACCTGCATGTAACTTATTTACCTTTTGCTCCTTTTTGCAATCAAACTTAGGCTCTTAATTATTAGACCATTATCAATATACCAATTGTTTTCCATTTAATTATCTTTGTGGAGACCACTGCAACATTTGGTGAGTCAATAATTTTATAAAATTTTGTATCATATCAGCATAGGGTAATGACGATTACAAAAAAAAGGTTGCTGTACATTATCAAAACATGCATGTTTTGTAATTATTTTATTCTTATCATACTTTTGTCAGGTTCCAAGTACTCCAACACCTTCAGAAAGTAGTAGTTCCGGCGGCATACCCAAAACAATGGCAGGAGCTGAAGGAAAAGGTAAAAAGCAGAAACCAGAACAAAAGCAAGAAAAACCTTCAAGTGGAAAACCGCCTTTTGGTAAGAAAGAAGAAAAAGTATCACAAAGACTGCCCGATGAAGAACTTGCATTAGACATTCCACGTCGTCAGAAGAGTGAAAAAAAATTGGGCAGAACAATTCAGCTCGAAACAAATCATTTTGCATTGAGTATTAGTAAAAATCTGAAAGTGGTATACCAGTATGATGTTACAGTCGAACCCGACAGACCAAAAAAAATGCTACCACTCGTTATGGAAGAGTTCTGTAGAAAACACTTTCCTAATCGTTTCCCGGCTTATGATGGTATGAAGAACTTGTTCGCCACTGCTTTACTTCCACTTACTAATAATACTCTTACGGATACCATTAATATTTTTATGCCAGATAATGAAAATAACAAAGATTACAAAGTTACTGTCACATTTAATGGTAAGAAAGTGGACATGACACCTCTACAAGAATATTTCATGGTAGGTTGAGAATCCTTCAAAAAAAAGGCGTAAAAAACTTTTTTACAATTTTTTGTAAAGAAGCAATATGTATTTAATTTTTGTTCTAGGCGTCACCAACCCGAGGTCATCGTTTACCGCCACAAGATGTGTTAACAGTTGTCGATGTAGTTTTGAGAAAAGCCCCGGCACGCACTTTCATTTCCGTCGGTCGTTCTTTTTTTTCGCCGCCTCAGGGGCCAATCATCCAACTTGGCGACGGCATGGAAATGTATAATGGATTTTACCAGTCGGCAGTTCTTGGTTGGAAGCCGTTTTTGAATGTGGACGTGGCTCACAAGGCGTTTCCTCAACGCTTAGATGGAATAAATTTGCTCATGGATTTGCTAAAGTGTAGCGAAAGAGACCTTCAAGGACCTCTTCGACCTTTCGATATTGAAGTAGTAGATAAGTTTCTGCGTACTTTAAAAGTACAATATCTTATACCAACACAGCCGGCTTCGAGGAGAGTAATGCGAGTTAATGCAGTCGATCAGCCCGCTGATAAGGCCATGTTTAATCATGACAATGAACGAATGACAGTAAAAGACTACTTTACCCGAATAAAAGGATATAGGCTACGGTATCCTCACTTACCATGTCTCTGGGTAGGCAGTAAAAGTCGCTCAGATAAAATATTATTGCCAATTGAGCTGTGTACAGTTATGGAGGGCCAAGCAGTAAACCGTAAAATGACTTCCGATCAAACAAGTGCGATGATAAAACACGCAGCCACTAATACAGAAGTACGTAAGAATAAGATTATGGCTTCAGTTAGAAATGCGAATTACAACCAACATCATGTCGTTCGAGAATTCGAAATTTCTGTCAGTGCCAATATGGAGAGGATTAGTGGTCGTGTTCTTATGCCTCCTAATATTACATATGCAAATAACAGGACTGAAAAACCAAGCAGAGGTGTTTGGAGAGCTCAGTCGTTTTTCCAACGGTGTGAACTAAGAAGTTGGACTATTTTAAATCTTGATCGTCGTACACGTGAAGAGTCACTGAGAGAGTTCTCGGCGATGGTAAGAATCTTATTTTTTATTTGGCATGTCGATCGTAAAAATTTAGCATGCAACGGAAGTTGCCCTGGCATAACTTACGAAAGTTTGACGGTATGAAGTTAGCAGCGTGACTGTGAGTTAGAAAGCGGCACTTTCGAGCGCGGGGTAAGAGCTGGTAACTTTGGTCTCGGTGGTCGCTGCTATTTACTGATTGGGCCGAGCTCGCATGCGTACATAAGCGAAGACATTGTTAAATAAAAATAAAAATATGTATATACTGATTAAATAAACATTTAATTTTTAATTCGTGTACATAAGTACACGAACCATTTTTAATCACAATTGCTTCTAATAGATGCAATCCGAAGGACGCAGATTAGGAATGGATATTGCTCCGCCAGCACCGTTCTTATCAGGATTAGACAACAGGAATCCATTGAAATCCATCATTGATCATATGTCGAATTTGAAACAGAATCAAATCAAGTTTGTTGTGGTTGTTTTGACCGATTTTGTTCCCAATGTCTATAGTTACGTTAAACAGGTTCGTATACAAATATTATACTTATTTGTTATTTCCAGTACGTACTTTTTCCTTTTCTCTACAGAATTTTTCTTCATTAGTCTAGTTCTTGGTATTTCTCCCTATTTTCCCCCAACTAATAAATAGTGTCCTTATAACGAGATATATATATATATATATTTGTAGTTTTTGCTTCCCTTTTTACCTTTTTTTTGAAATTTTCCTTATTCATATTGTTGCTATTTCTATGCCATTGTTTACTAATTTTTATTTTTGTAACAAGTTATGACAAAATATATTTGCAGATCTTTTGAGGAATTATTACAAATATGTAATGTAAGAATTATATTGTTCTGTTTTATTTAAAACTACTCTAACTGGCTTGTTTGCTTTTTATAATTTATTTCTTTTGTTCTATTTTTATAAAAAAGCTATATATTGCAATACGAGCAGATTTTTCAGAATTTTTAAAGTTACCAGTCCTATTATTTAAAAGGCATAATTTTAAGCAAACATTTGTTTGTTTTGTCCTTTAGGCGGCTGAACTACAGGTGGGTCTACTAACCCAGTGTGTCAAATCTCGCAATGTGTTTCGTCCGAAAAATATGACTGTCATAAATATTTTGCTGAAGGTCAATTCCAAATTAAATGGTATTAACCACGTCTTAACACAGAAACCTTCATGCCTCAGGCGACCGTGCATGATAATGGGTGCAGATGTAACGCATCCAAGTCCTGACGCCCAGGACACGCCAAGCGTTGCAGCGGTTACTGCTTCTCACGATCCCACTGCATTTAAGTACAATATTTGTTGGCGTTTACAGCCGCCTCGTGTGGAAATTATCGACGATCTGGAGAATATTGTCTCAGAACAGTTGAAATATTTCTATGAACAGAACAAACAGTTGAAACCCGAACACATCATTTTCTTCAGGGATGGCGTGTCTGAAGGATTCTTCAAATTTGTTATGAACCGTGAAGTGGAGGCTATTAGGAAGGCATGCACTCGAATGAACCGTAAGTGTTTGATATAAAATCACTTGTATACATTTGAAAGCATTTGACTTGAAAGGCTATGACTTGGACTAACTGTCTTTGAAACTACATGTTTTACAGTTTTTAAGTAACTTTCTACTGCTGAAACTGATTCAACTCTAAAATACATGTTGGACCGGAAGTTGCACTCTTTTTCAAGTAAAAGGTGTTAATGACATTTTTAATTGCTAATAGTGGTTAATATGCAATATTAATGTGAAAATTCATTTTTGAATTTCCATCCACTACAAACTTCCTCACGTTAATGAGGAAAAATATATTTGTTGCTGTTGTCACAAATATTTTTTCTCATTAACCTGATATAAGACCTGTAGCTGTGAAAGCAGATGACGCGCATACTCAACTGGCTAAGACTAACGGAAATCTTATATCCTTTTATTTTTTGTGTAATTTATTTTTTATTTCATGTATATGCCTATGTGTAATCTTTGTAAATAATTGAAAACAAATATTGAATTTTCGTAGAGAACTATAAGCCGGCAATAACTTTTCTGGTGGTCCAGAAACGTCACCATACACGTTTATTTCCTTTAAATCCTCGTGATTCAGAAGACAGGAACATGAACGTACCAGCCGGAACGTGTGTGGACGAATGGATAACACATCCGACCGCCACCGATTTCTACCTAGTCTCGCATGCTAGTATCCAAGGCGTGGCCAAGCCAACTAAGTACCGGGTCTTGTGGGATGACTTGGATATGACCGAAAACGATTTGGAAGAACTCACGTACCACCTCTGTCATATGTTTTCACGATGTACGAGATCTGTAAGTTATCCTGCGCCCACTTACTATGCCCATTTGGCCGCAGCTCGCGCTAAAGTCTATATCGAAACGAGACGTGTGAACGTAAATAATTTACAACGGGAGCAGGAGAACACCCAAATCAAGGATCTTATTGTAAAGGGCACCCCCATGTTCTTTGTTTAAAAAACATTCAAAGGTAAAGCAATTGATGCAAAGTTTCATATTTAATATTACAAAATAACTAAACCGTAAAAAATTAAGAAAATGCCTTCAAATCAGTGTATTTACTTAATTAATAATTTGCATATCTTTTTTAAAAACTGGCTGGCTATAGTTGAAAACTAATTTACTGGTAGTGGGTCAATGTTTTACAATTAAATTATGAAAAATTGTTACAAAAAATAACCAAAAAAAGGTGGTATGTAGGGTAATATACCAACAAATGCCAATAAATATTTGATACTTTTTGCCTAATATATGTATTCCTTGTAATGATGCCGTTATAATTATTCAATTCTTTAAGAAAAAAAAATAATAAAAGTTGGGATTTATACACCTAAATTTTTTGTCTATCATAGTAGTTTTTAGATAATTCAGAATTAAGGAATTTGAAAAACCATAGGAAATTTTATAAATAAAAATTTAAACTGCATCATTTAGAAAAGAAGTTCTTTACTTAAATGTTAATTTGTTTGTAATTAAATTAAGATTGTGTAACATAAAGAGTATAATACGAATGCACTAAATCTAATTAAACAATGAAACGTATAAAACTGAAGAAGTGCTTCCAGTTTGCGTTTACTTCTTAGATTTTTTTGACTTATGCCTATCATCGCTTTCTTCTCTGCTACGTTTTTTATCGTTAGATGAAGATTTATGCCCACTTTTGTGCGACGATTCTTTTGACGATCCATGGTGATTTTTCGCTTTGGACGAATTATGTCTATCTTTGCTATGACTGCCACTACTGTTGTGCTTATCCTTGCTCGATGAATGTCTACCTTTGTCCTTACTTGACGAGTGCCTGTCCTTGCTTGAATGCTTATCCTTGCTAGGTGAATGTTTACTGGATGAGTTTTTGCTCGAAGAGTGTTTGCTGGATGAATGAGACGTCTTGAAATCTTTACCCTTGTGCTTCTCACGCTTGGTGCCGAACTCTTCTTCGTATCGTCGATCTCGACGGTCCTCTTCCGCTGCTTCACGCTCTAGGTCGGACCAGTCTTTACCCGACTCTTCGTCACTACCTAATTTTCAATAGAAGTATCTTTAATTCATCGTATATATATCCTCTTCTACTCAAGAAAAATAATCACAAACATTTGTAATTGGTGAATGAAATCTTTATCATTACCTTTTTGGAAATGAAATTAATGCGACATTGTAAGAAACGGAAAAGAAATATAAAGAGGCGCTTTATTTATTGTAACTTACCCAAGTCGTCTTCAGAGACACTCCCACTTTCACTTTCGGTGTCTCCTTCGGTGTATTCCGAGTCCTCTTCACTTTCCTCCGATACGGATTCGACGTCAGTCGGTTCATAAGCTTCGTCTTCGTCTTCCGATTCGTCTTCCTGCTCCTCTTCAGGATCACTTTCTGGGTCTAAGAAGGTCCATCCACCACTATCGAAAAATCCTTCTGGATCGTCTGTGATCGTCTTCATAATCTTCACCCAGTTTAAAGACTGTACACCTTCTGAGTAGCGGATGTCGCAGGAATTAAGCCACTCTTTCACATGATCGAGCATATTCATTGGGATAGCGTTAACCATAGCTACCTTGCGATGGTAATCTTTGAAGACGAACACCATATCGAAGTTCTTCAAATGGAATTGAACGCGCTCAAAATGTACAAGTTCGACATCTTCAAGAGTTATAACGAACGGAGGCCATTCTGTTAGGTTAACTAGGCAGCCGGAAGTTGGTTGAAGAAGAACGGTAGAGCGAAATGGGGCACCAGGAAATCCTAGCTCTCGAAACGGCGTATCGAATTCAATCTCCTGTTTAGTCATGGATTCCACCTAAAACAATTGTAAATACATGTGTTCAATTAAAAAATTAATTTCTATTTGTGGTGTAAACAAGACCAACCTTTTCACAAAAGCTTTTAAAAGCAGTTTTGAGCTTATGTCTTAGCTCTCTTTCAGATTGTTCAGCTGCCAGATCATCTCTATCGTGCATATGTTGATGTTTGCCCAGATCCGTAGTGATTTCTCCTACTTCGGTATAAAATTGTACATCAATGTGCTTCTTTTTTCCGAACATTATGGCATGTTTCAAATGAAAATGCAATAAAATAATCATTTCACCGTCGCATGGTTGGAAAAATGCATTCTTAATGTTATTGTATAAGATATCCACTTTGTCACCTCGTACTGATGTATACCTGAATACGAAAAAAATGTTAATATTGCGTTTTTCGTTTATCATGATTTTTTATTTATTAAGTTTTACCTAAAACCATTGCTGTGGGCTTCCAATGTTCCGGTCATTCGTTTGCTTACGATATTAGGTCTAATGTAGAGATCCTTGAGTTTTGGATTGCTCTTGTTCTGAGACAAAACTAAAGTGTCCTGTTTGACCAGATCTTCTTTTTCGCGTTCTTCTGCTTCTCTAGTTTTAAATTTACGCTGAACTTCTTTGATTAGACGAAAGGCGGTGTTCAGATTGGAAGAAGGTGGTGATATTTCGCCAGGCTCTTTGGTATTTGTGCTCCTGTAAGTGACTTCTTTTAGAAATGTGGCGTCCGGATTTTGGTAGGAACCTGCTTCATTCTTGCCCATTGTTGAACCGGGATGAAAGAAATTGATCCGAAGATAAGTGTAATCTCCTTCTACTGACTGAGATATATTTTTTACTGTTGAAATGTGAAAGGGAACTGGAATACCTTCAAAAAAATAGTAGTGTTAGCAATAGACTGCTGATTTTGGAAGTATATAAAAAAGTTTACCATATATGGGCAAAATAACGGTTTCATATTTCTGGTCTACATAAATTTTAAGTTCTTTAACTTCAGGTACTTTCGGCATTTGATTCGAGTTCTTATATGAGACGGTATTTTTACGAACTTTTTCCACGTCTTTTGCGCCTGACTGTTTGGCTAATCGTTCTTTAGCTTTTTCATTAAGAAGCATCGCCAATTCCTTCTGATGCTCTTTTCGTTTATCCTCTGAAGGTTGTTCAGAGCGCAATTTTGATTCTATGACTGCTGTACGCTTGCCACGGCCTAGAAGCTCCGGCTTGGGTGTGTTTTCTTTTTCTTCATCATCCTCTTCTTCCTCCGATTCATCTTTAAGGAATATTCCGATATTTTTTATTTTCTTTTTGGACATTGTTAACAAAGATGCTGGTGAATCTTCATTGACTATGACAGTATCACCAATAAATAAAGCATATGTCTGAGCTTCCTTTTCTGTTGCCTCTTTATTTTGAAGATTATTAAATCCCAGGTTAATATTGAATACCATTCCTTTTTTCAAAATTGCACTGTTTTTAGGGCCAACTGTTAAGGAGCTTTCTTTAAATTCAATTCCCATTGCAAATCCAAATGTTTTTGTGAGATTATTAAGTAATTCAGGCTTTTCCTTTTGTACAAAATTGTAACCAGCCTCATACACCTGTAAATATTGACAATAATTGAATATACATAATTTTGATCATAAAAATTTATCACAAACCTCAGATAACTTTACTCCAGCATGTAATTTCTTCAATATTTCCTCCTCAAGACTTAATAAAAAGCTGTAGTTGTTCTGAATACTATCAGATGGATTAACTAAAAGTGTTCTGGCTATATTCGAACAATAGGATTTGTACCTTGCTCCTAAACAACATATAATGGCACCAAAATGCAATGTATTCTTGTCACTTACAACACTAAATTTAAGGTTGTAATTGCCTCCAGATTGGATAATAGCAGGGTAGCACATGTCTACTTGAGACACATCAACTCCAGTTACATATTTTTTGTCAGTAATTGCATTTTCAACACCTTCAGCAAGCTTAGCATGCTTGACTTTCTTCTCTGCATCAATAATTTCCATTATTTGGTATTTTAAGTATTTATTAAACACATCAACGGTCACCATGCAAGCCTTTTTAATAATAATAACCTCTGAATCTTCTTTGGGGGCCATAATATACGCAATTGCAGCACTTATATTGACAGTCTCAAATTGTTCCTTCTTTATCCGAGCTCGCCATAAATCCATAAATTCACCAGGGTAGTTATCTTTAATAAAAACACCAAGGATTTTACCCCCTTTACTAGCTTTAATAGCCTTTATTAACGTATTGAAATTATTTTCATCTTTGTCGTTACGATCCCTAACCAACAATTTTAAAGTCACTTCATTGTCTTCTTTCCCATTTTCTGCTTGTTTCAAGAAATCTATTTTATTTCTACTGGCAAGGAAATGTGCCGTATTCTCCGTCAGGACCATAATTGTGTCGGTAAGTTCGTATCCCAAAAGCCATGTTTGTAGGGCCCCTGATTTACTGTAAACAATTTCATCATCAACACCGACAGCGGTTACCAAACAATCCGCTTTTGAAAGTTCATTTTCTCCATCGGCATTTTGCCAGGCGGAATAAAGCCTTTTTAATCGCCGATAAAATGCTTCTTTATCCAAAATTATGTTTGCCATTTCACAAAATTAGCAACACTCGCCGCAAACAACATGGATTTTACGCAACGTTGAACTTGTTGACTCTTCTTCCTCTTCTTGTTGGGCGATTAAAAGGCGCGAGACTGGTTGACTAGTTGATAATCATAGAAAAGATACTTTTTGGATCATTCAAAATTGTAAATTATATTGCTTTACTTTAAGTAATTATTAATTGNCATGAATTTGAAAATCAAAAAGATTTAGACACTTGGCTCCCATCCATATCTTGTTTATTAAAAAATGTGAATGTACCTATTCTTCTTACAGCTTATACTAAAAATGAAATAATTAAAGACACGAATATATTAAAATGCTCCTGTGATAATTTAACTTTTTTTCTTGATTGTGTTGAAAACCCTTTTGTAAATTTAAGACCCTTCAGAGATTGGAATACTGAAAACAAGCCTGTATTTTATTTTAACAATTATATCACAATATTAAAGAATGCTAATGTATAAATCGTTCGAGTTTTTATTTATTTTTAAAACAGAGTAAAAGAAATTATGAAATTAATTAAAAATTATGATTTGTTTATTGTAATATTGCCCTCATTATAATGACTTTAGTAGAGGTTTTTTGTTAGTTTAGAGAAGTTAAATATGCGTTTTCCTTACTGTACAGATAATTTATCTCCGTCCTTTATATTCTGGCCACATTCTTGATTGTGTTTGAATATTTAAACAAATTTCATTTGTATTTATAATTACCTATAATTTATACGGATTTTTTTTGTATCTTTGTAACTGTTTATTATTTCAATAAAGTATACTGATATGGACCCTAAAGACACAAAAGTTTCTTAATTAAAAAAAAAACATAATTTACGTTAGAAGTAAAATGGGTTGCATAAGAGTAAATCTGAACGAACCTGCTATGTATGTTGCCGCACTTGAAGGAACTTTCTGAGCCGATCATTATATACAGGGTAAGTCCCTAAAGTATAGTGGTTTGTGTTATACTTAATCTGTGGTGATTTACGTATAGTTCAAAATACGAAAAAATATTTCAAGTAGAAGTTGTGTGCAGAATTAAGTGCGCAATAACATAAAAATACTTTCAAGTGTGCCCTAGCTTCGTTATTTTACATAGAATCTCGTACTTTTTATTACACTTTTAAAATCTCCGTAAAAAATAAATGGCGCTTTATTAATATGACATCGAATCTGGAACCATTTTGAGGAAAGTGATTGATTTGTGGATGGAATAGTCTATCATTTACTGATACTACATGATGAATACGTACAAATGTTAAATTGATGTTGAACATTCTTTCTCAATTTACATGTATGTTGTGAAGGCAGATTTTTAATGATCTATTATTATCAATTCATCAATACCCCAATCTTCATAGGAATTATCTGGCAAGTATCTTCTAATGATAATAGGTATTTTGCGTTGCTTCAGTTCTTTCATTGCTATTTGAAGTGGGTCAGTTTCACCTTCTAACTCAACCATAACAGGAGCACACATTGCTATCTGCAATGCTCTGGTTCCTAACACTCTGGCTCTTTCATATTTTGTCATATACTTTGTTGTAATCCGTTTTGATTTTGGTACACCGCCACCTGCCTGCCCAGGAGCTAATATATCTATATGGTCACCTTCTTCTTCAGGTTGTTCAAGTTCTTCAATGTTTTCGTCGTCAACGTCATCGTCAAAATCATCGCCCACATCATCTCCTTCAAACTCGTCATCTGCCATGTTATAATTGTTACTTTTGCTTTGTAAATTTGCTTATTTTTATTAAGAAAACCTGCACAACTTTGTACAAGTCCTCCTAACCGTATTTTTAACGAACTTTGACATACCTTTGAACTTAGACTTTGAGGTTGTGTTCGTTGTGTTGCTCAGCTTATCTATAGTTGTTTAGATAGAATCATAGATAAGGATAGAATGGAATCAACGTTGCCGGGCCAGCAAGATTTAAATTGATGATAGAAATACACGGCGCAACAAATCAACTTTTAATACGATAACAGTTTTTAATACATACTTCGTAAAGGATTATTAGATCATTATAAAAAAAAAAAAACGAAAAAAAAAAACTGTCGCTTTTACCATAATTTAGTAGAACACATTTCTTCGGACTCATGCTAATTTATTGTACTCAAATTTTCGAATGAAATGGGGTCAATTGCAAAATTATATTACAGTTATTGCTCAGCAAAATGATTATTGATTTGCTTCTAGAATTATGGTATAAAGTGGTAACTATGGTATGTCTGGCAATGCTGATCAATTTGAAAACATGAATGAATTTATATTATGAATGAAAACACTTATCTATGAATGGATCATATGCTATGATCATATGTAAATAAAAACAAGAAGAGAAGGTATTGTGTTTAAAAGTGTAAAAACAATTATTTTTGTAATGAATTATTATGACTTTTATTATTATAGTTTGTGTCATGTTTGTAAAGAAAGAATAAACGTAAAACACTGTAAAAAGTGTAAATGTGTAGGTTATTGTTCAAAAGAGCACCAGAAACTGGATTGGCTAATGCATAAGAGTATATGCACAGCTATTTCGTTAACAAGGGATTCTTTTAATAACAAAAAAATATTTTCCTTTCAAAGTTGGATTGAGCACCGTCTTAAACTACACTCTAAATGGAGAAATATTCTTAAACGGGAACTTCTTTCTTATGAGAACCAAATATGGATGTTTTTACCAGTTTGCAGCATATGTTATTCAGAAGACATTACAGTAGTTTGTTCAGAATGTTTAAATGTTTATTTTTGTTCTAAAGAACATCAGGAAAAATTTGAATCATGTCATGAAAGATACTGTAAAGAATTAAGCCTTTGTATGAAAACTGATGTGGAACTGTTTCAAATAAAGCAGTATCCTATTTCCAAAGTAGCCTCCATACCGGCTAATTACGTTGGGTTTCCAGAAAATAATTTTGAATTCTTAAATTGTGTTTTGGAAGAAAACAATAAAGGAATTACTTTTCAAAAAGATAAAGAATTAGTTTTAAAGTATGAACTGATAGCTTTAAGTGCCAACATACTCAACACTTTAAGAATTTGTAAAATAATAAAAGAAAGAAAGATTGACAAGCCCGAAGTAGTTCTTCATGTTGTTGGGGCTTGTAACACAGAAATAACATTTGATTGGGGAATTATATCTGAAGTAGTTTTTCATTATATTATAAATTTGGTATATTTAAAAGTTTATTTAATTGGACCAACTTGTAATGCAAGTTTATTAGAATGTGTGGACCCTTTGACTTATTGTTGTGAATGCATAAATTTAGAAAGAAAAGTTGATGTTGAAGTTGTTCAAGATTTATATCATAATGCTGAAAATAATTTAAGGAAACCAGATTTCATTTTGCTACTTAACAGTGGGCTTCATGAATTTGAAAATCAAAAAGATTTAGACACTTGGCTCCCATCCATATCTTGTTTATTAAAAAATGTGAATGTACCTATTCTTCTTACAGCTTATACTAAAAATGAAATAATTAAAGACACGAATATATTAAAATGCTCCTGTGATAATTTAACTTTTTTTCTTGATTGTGTTGAAAACCCTTTTGTAAATTTAAGACCCTTCAGAGATTGGAATACTGAAAACAAGCCTGTATTTTATTTTAACAATTATATCACAATATTAAAGAATGCTAATGTATAAATCGTTCGAGTTTTTATTTATTTTTAAAACAGAGTAAAAGAAATTATGAAATTAATTAAAAATTATGATTTGTTTATTGTAATATTGCCCTCATTATAATGACTTTAGTAGAGGTTTTTTGTTAGTTTAGAGAAGTTAAATATGCGTTTTCCTTACTGTACAGATAATTTATCTCCGTCCTTTATATTCTGGCCACATTCTTGATTGTGTTTGAATATTTAAACAAATTTCATTTGTATTTATAATTACCTATAATTTATACGGATTTTTTTTGTATCTTTGTAACTGTTTATTATTTCAATAAAGTATACTGATATGGACCCTAAAGACACAAAAGTTTCTTAATTAAAAAAAAAACATAATTTACGTTAGAAGTAAAATGGGTTGCATAAGAGTAAATCTGAACGAACCTGCTATGTATGTTGCCGCACTTGAAGGAACTTTCTGAGCCGATCATTATATACAGGGTAAGTCCCTAAAGTATAGTGGTTTGTGTTATACTTAATCTGTGGTGATTTACGTATAGTTCAAAATACGAAAAAATATTTCAAGTAGAAGTTGTGTGCAGAATTAAGTGCGCAATAACATAAAAATACTTTCAAGTGTGCCCTAGCTTCGTTATTTTACATAGAATCTCGTACTTTTTATTACACTTTTAAAATCTCCGTAAAAAATAAATGGCGCTTTATTAATATGACATCGAATCTGGAACCATTTTGAGGAAAGTGATTGATTTGTGGATGGAATAGTCTATCATTTACTGATACTACATGATGAATACGTATTTTTTAAAATATAAAATTTTATTTACAAATTCAAATAGGGATAAGTAATTTTTTTAAAATGGCACAGAATATTTTTTCTCAAATCGGAGAATAGAAAAATTAAATTTCCTTTCTACTTATATAGAACTGTTTATATCTGTTACCCGCAGTTTTTGAGAAAATAATATCGTGTTATCGTGTTAACCCAGATTACCGTTTTTGCGATTTTGTTTTTGTTGTCCCAAAAATATTCGTTTGACAAATTGGTTATTCGATGTTTATTTGAAATCATCAGCATTATACAAATGTACCCCACAGAAATAAAACAAGTTGCTTGTGCATGTAAGTAATATGTATTTTTTTTAACTGCCAAGTCACCTACTACTATTACTATTATACTACGAATCCTTAGTAGAAAAAGCACTTGAATCACCGACATTGGTGCCTTTTTGAGAGTACCTATGGGGTGGTGTCACGGATTTTGACGCACAGAAGGACTACATTTTCTAAGGAAAATTTTAACGTATATTTTCTGCCCAAATTGTTAGGAAATTTGCGGTTGAGTAATAGAAGCAAATAATTGCTTAATATGACACCACAAGTAAAGATCAAGTTTTGCTAAATATGTATGAAGATAGCGTTATTGGTCATGGTATCGAATCTCATCTCCTCTTCCAATCCACTTGTTTGGGAATTCTGCATCAAGGCCATTCTTTACAATTTTACAACCCTCTCAAAACGCTCGAGTGACCTATTGCGTTATCATATCTGTTGGTCCAGAGTATATGGCAAATCTTTCAAACATTTCTGGCAAATCGATTGGCAGAAAATGCGAAAATTTCTTAAAAAATGTGGTCCAACTACATGATGCCACCGCATACATTCAAAGACACTTTGTTGATGATTTAAAAGTCTTTTCTGGTTGGAACCATATGGTAGGTACTCACGTGACGGCTTTCCTTGTTTCGTTGTAGATAGTAGACAGTTTCCAAAAAGGAAATGGGAGTTTCATTGGGCAGAATTAAATTTAAGGTGCATTATTGGCCGACACTCACTTTCATATGGTTTGTGGTAACTTTTGTTATCTCGTAAGTACACAATTATGCTACTAATGTGTTTTGACTTTTAAGAGGAAGACGAGCGAAATATGGGCAAATAATTTTAATAACGCATAAGTTAATAATAATTGATTATAATTATTAAAGGAGGGTATCTTCTTTTGTTTTTCAGTTAAATAAGTAGATAATTTTATAATTAGACCACACAATTTATTGACTGGTATTTTAT
This sequence comes from Agrilus planipennis, assembly GCF_000699045.2. NCBI lineage: Eukaryota > Metazoa > Arthropoda > Insecta > Coleoptera > Buprestidae > Agrilus > Agrilus planipennis. Next base: position 581,656 of record NW_020438915.1, on the reverse strand, counting down.
TGGCGCTACAATAAAAGGTACCTGCGACAGATTTAAATTCAAATTGAATCTCAATTTGTACATTTTCAGATACGCAGTAGCTCTCTATCACGATCACATTTACTGGCTCTTCCCGTATATTAGTGATACAGGAGATTTAGCACCCGAAAGCTGCGTTTTCGCTCAATTTTTGAATATAGGGATAATATTTTGTAAGTTATTTCAATAATCATTAAACTAAAATTCATCACCTACGTCACATAAAATAAAAGTCTTCTATGTCTATTTTAAGTATCTGTGACCGTTTATGTGAGGTATCGGGAAGTAGACGCGGTAATTAATGGCGGTTTAATTAATAGTCCGGCGACAACGAAATTAAATATTGTTGGCTTATGTCTGGGTTGGTTAAAATGCCTAGGTTTAAGTTTGGTAGCTAATTTTCAACTGAATGCTGACTATGTTAGTAAATTGCATATTTATGCGGCAATGGTAGCATTCCTAATTGGAGCAGTGTATTGCATTTTACAAGTGAGTAGATTGTAATTACTATTAATGAAAAAAAGGAACAAACAGCGAGAAAACAACGAACTTTCTTACTAAATTACTTCAACTCCTCTTCTTTATTAAACAGCACAGTGTTGTGTAGTTTATCGTCTGAAGAGGTCAACAATAAATCGTTGACGAAACGTCGCGAGTAAAAATTGTGGTATTCATTTTAAATACATTATTTTTTGGTTTAATATTGTGACAAAAACGTTTTTCAGACTGTAATTTCTTGGAAGTACGTAATTCTATATCGCAATGCGACTACTGGCACGTCTAAATTGGCATTTTCCATGTTCTCCTTTAGGGTGTTTTTAGTGGTTTCGTTTTTTGCCGCATTCATTAGTTATAAAGTATGTGCGTATAAGGCGGCGGCGTTATATGATGGTAAGTTCTTTCTAGATATATGTATGTATATGTAGAATGACCTAGGAAACAGTGTTAAGCGGAAACAAAAAGGTTTAGGATCCCAAGAGCAATTCACACCATGTAACAAAATTTCCTCAAACAGGAACATTGAGAAAAGAGAATAACAAACGTAAAAGAACATCTAAGTAGTACTACCATATCGATCGCTGCCTTCGGCATTCGTTCACAATAGAATTGAAAAAGAAATAGGCGAGATAGATTCTCAGACATGAAGAATTTGTTAGAAACATATATTAGTGGCAGAAGTTGGAGTTAAAAGGAACAGAGGTAGACCTAGATTAGATTACTATTTGCAAATAGTTAGAGGTTTAGGTTACTCCAGGAACGAGAAAACTGGCTTAAGTTAGGAAGAAATAGAGGTGCGTGCCCAACCAGTCTTCGAGCTGAAGTTCTTGTGATCTAATAAGCTTTACCTCAATGTCGCTAAAACAATGTGTCCATATCACCTTTGCTGCATCCGTTAATCCTCGACATTCGAGACGAAGGTCGACCAATACCTAGCGTGGAATCACACAAGTATCTTAAGATTGATTGACCTTATATAACACTAAAATTTAGGAGAACATTTTGGCGATCATCAGGATAGATGATTTGAGGCAACTACAAGTACCAGAGCATGGAATATTTAACCAGATCATTTTTGAATCTAAAAGTCTGGACAAAGTAGGAAACTACAAAAGAATATTTGGTACTGATCATACTCTGTACCTACATATGCATCTCTTGAGGTTTGACTTGCTTCTTCTTGACACCATTTCCTAGGTTACTCGTTATATTACAATTTGTAAAGATAGCGGATTTTTTAATTAACATTTCTGTTTATTTTTAGCCAAAGCGGTGTATAAACAAAATGCCCAAGGAGAACTAGTCCTTGTACTGCCAAGACAATACACTCCTGACATTGGAGGTTTCAAATATAAGGTAGCATCTGCATTTTCCCAATGGATTGTAGTATTAATAGAACTATTGTATATTGCCACTTTTACGAAAGAATTCAGGAACATGAGGTTTAGAGAAATTAGATTTGAAAGTAAATATTCACAAATATAACAAGGTCAGGTGTGGTTCCCAATTCAAGTACAATACGCACTTATGGATTCATGACGATTAATTAATCTAATTACACAAATTAAGTTTGTTCTTTTTATTTTATAAGTATTTATTTCAATAAAGTGTTATTCAAGGATGTACCCTGTACTTTCAGTATACATTTTTATTTGTCGGAAATGTATTGGTCCCAGGAAGCTGCCTGTGAGCTAATGATGTGAGTAGTTCTTAGGCTTCTGGCTTACCTGAATTTTTACTTTTTTTCTGATTGCTTTAACGGTTCAATATGTTGTGCAAGGTCTGATACAGATTACTTTACTAATTTTCTAAACTATATCTTGTTTCAAATGCATCTTGGAATTTATCGAAAACGTTTTGTTACAAANATACCAGTATTTTAGTTTTACTTTTATTTATTTTCATACAGTACTGATATGTCAGTACCGCTTCCATTTTATTTAAAGCTATCTCTAGGTCCTCCTTGCTAGATGCTAATACTGCCATATCATCTGCAAATCTAAGCATACTAATCTTTTTCCCCTGTATATCTATTCCTACGGTTGTACTGTCTTTAATTATGTTGATCGCGTCTTCGATGTATAGATTAAAAAGTAGCGGTGACAGTGTGCATCCCTGTCTGACTCCCATCCTAATATTTACTTCTCTAGAAAAAGAAGATAGAAAACTGAAAAAAAAGGGGACAATTAAACTAACTCAACATGGCTCTCTTGGGTACATATTAAAATATATATTTAGTAAATCTATATCTACTTATAGTTATAACTCCCTCTCGGGAGTTTGCCTCTTTCAACTTCCTCTCGAGTGAGAAATACGTTCCCTTGGTGTGTTTCACTACATGTATCCATATCAAAAGTAGATAGGTACGATACTTTTTTCTGATTTCAGGGGTCATTTTAAAAGTATTGTACCATCCCCCGCTTGGTTTTCGCCCTCGCTTTCGTCTCAGGTGGCAATTTTCAGACGGAGGATATTAAAATACGGGAACAAAGCTATCCTCGTCCGGAAGTTTGCCCCCCTCAAATACAGGATTCATTTAAGATACATTTTACACCTAAAAGTATCCTATACTTTGATAAATTTTATCAATACCTCTCTGAATTGAAAGCTCTGTTCAAAGATCAGTTTTATTTTTCAACAGGTATTAACAATAATGAGATTACCCAATAAATATGAGCGCGATTTTCGATAAAACTGATTGATAAGATAAAGAGGCTGTTTTTATATTGCAATAACAGGTTGTATTGTTGGAGTAAAATATCGTGTTTCTATTGGAGCTTTAGGTCTCTCACTCATCGTTTCCAAAGATTATTATTGGGCAAGGATTTTCTGACGTTTTGCTGATGAAGATTTTTGCTGAAAAGTCGAGGGATTGATTAATTCTTCAAAATTTAAAAAACAGAACTGCTTCGTCATGAAAAATTTTACTTAAATAAATAATGAGATACAATAAGATAGAGACGGTAGGGCGGGGAATTACAAAGGATATAATGTAGGTCTTCATTAGGTAATAATCACGACTCTACACTACAGCAGAGCAGCTACCTGAGGGTAGTTTGGGTCACTCCATACCCCTCAATGAGTACGAGAGAGTAAGCAATAATGATACATATTGCTTTCTCTTGGTTTTTTTCCCTTTGAGCTGCGGGACGCTCATTAGAAAATTTTCGTAAGTAATATTTAGGCTGCGAGAGGGGTTTCGCTTGCCTACGGGATGGAGGAGTTTGCTATGGGAGTGGAACAGAGAAGAAAACGAGAAAGCAATATGGGTCATTACTGTCCACTCTCTCGGACTCACTGAAGGGTATGAAGTGACCCAAACTACCCTCTGGATATTGCTCCATGGAATGGGGCTATGTTTATATATATTTTTTGATAAAATTTAATACGAACGTACAAATGTAATTTTAATGTTAATTTTTATCAATCTTTTCCAGAGTATAATTTCGCGGCACTATTTAGCTCCTAATCCCAATGTGACTACTGGTAATTTTAAATTAGGACGTAAAACTTTCTACTTTAGAGTGGTTTTGTCAGTTTTGTTCCTCCCCGTTTACTTTATTTGTACAGTATGTGGGGTTTTGGCAATAACGCAATTTACAGGTAAGTTTTATCGTATTTCTATACACAGTGCTCTAGGAAATAATGTAAAGTAAAAACAGGGATGTATAGATATCAAGGGTTGTTCAAAGCTTAAATTGTAATTCACGTCATCTAAAATAGGACCTTTGAGAAAAAGAAATCACAATTTTGAGACTATCAAGAAGTTCATCGTTTTAAGAGAGAAAAGATGGGAAAGTTTGCCGAAGAAAAAAATTTGAATGTCAATAATGTACCATTAATAGTATTGGAATTTATTGAATTCGACACAGTGTTTTTTCAAAATTAAAAAAAGTCTTTCTCAAGACTGGGACTTTGAATTTCATACAGGGAAAATCGGCGAATACAATTACTTTCAAGGAAAACACCCTGTCATTTATCAATTCTTGCTTGACATCATCTCGTAGGCCACTCATTATTATGTCACTATTTTAATTAATAATGACGTATTGTTTTCACGCAATGCTATCGTAATAATTCTAAACATTTCTAAAAATTTCTGCTTACTTATAGGCGATTCTGTAATTTATTGGACCCCTGATGATGGAGGTTTCGAACTTAGGCTGGCAGCGGTATTTGCAGAATGGATTTTAGTGTTAATGGAACTATTGTATATTGCCACTTTTACAAAAGAATTCAAATACATGAGGTTTAGGGAAATTGGGTTTGAATGCAAATATTCAAAAATACAACAAGGTCTAATGTAGTTGTCAATGCAACTAAAATGCACACTTATGAATAAATGACAATTATAACTAAACTAATTAACACCTTAACAAAACTACATATTTATTGTNCATAGAATCTCGTACTTTTTATTACACTTTTAAAATCTCCGTAAAAAATAAATGGCGCTTTATTAATATGACATCGAATCTGGAACCATTTTGAGGAAAGTGATTGATTTGTGGATGGAATAGTCTATCATTTACTGATACTACATGATGAATACGTATTTTTTAAAATATAAAATTTTATTTACAAATTCAAATAGGGATAAGTAATTTTTTTAAAATGGCACAGAATATTTTTTCTCAAATCGGAGAATAGAAAAATTAAATTTCCTTTCTACTTATATAGAACTGTTTATATCTGTTACCCGCAGTTTTTGAGAAAATAATATCGTGTTATCGTGTTAACCCAGATTACCGTTTTTGCGATTTTGTTTTTGTTGTCCCAAAAATATTCGTTTGACAAATTGGTTATTCGATGTTTATTTGAAATCATCAGCATTATACAAATGTACCCCACAGAAATAAAACAAGTTGCTTGTGCATGTAAGTAATATGTATTTTTTTTAACTGCCAAGTCACCTACTACTATTACTATTATACTACGAATCCTTAGTAGAAAAAGCACTTGAATCACCGACATTGGTGCCTTTTTGAGAGTACCTATGGGGTGGTGTCACGGATTTTGACGCACAGAAGGACTACATTTTCTAAGGAAAATTTTAACGTATATTTTCTGCCCAAATTGTTAGGAAATTTGCGGTTGAGTAATAGAAGCAAATAATTGCTTAATATGACACCACAAGTAAAGATCAAGTTTTGCTAAATATGTATGAAGATAGCGTTATTGGTCATGGTATCGAATCTCATCTCCTCTTCCAATCCACTTGTTTGGGAATTCTGCATCAAGGCCATTCTTTACAATTTTACAACCCTCTCAAAACGCTCGAGTGACCTATTGCGTTATCATATCTGTTGGTCCAGAGTATATGGCAAATCTTTCAAACATTTCTGGCAAATCGATTGGCAGAAAATGCGAAAATTTCTTAAAAAATGTGGTCCAACTACATGATGCCACCGCATACATTCAAAGACACTTTGTTGATGATTTAAAAGTCTTTTCTGGTTGGAACCATATGGTAGGTACTCACGTGACGGCTTTCCTTGTTTCGTTGTAGATAGTAGACAGTTTCCAAAAAGGAAATGGGAGTTTCATTGGGCAGAATTAAATTTAAGGTGCATTATTGGCCGACACTCACTTTCATATGGTTTGTGGTAACTTTTGTTATCTCGTAAGTACACAATTATGCTACTAATGTGTTTTGACTTTTAAGAGGAAGACGAGCGAAATATGGGCAAATAATTTTAATAACGCATAAGTTAATAATAATTGATTATAATTATTAAAGGAGGGTATCTTCTTTTGTTTTTCAGTTAAATAAGTAGATAATTTTATAATTAGACCACACAATTTATTGACTGGTATTTTATTGGCGCTACAATAAAAGGTACCTGCGACAGATTTAAATTCAAATTGAATCTCAATTTGTACATTTTCAGATACGCAGTAGCTCTCTATCACGATCACATTTACTGGCTCTTCCCGTATATTAGTGATACAGGAGATTTAGCACCCGAAAGCTGCGTTTTCGCTCAATTTTTGAATATAGGGATAATATTTTGTAAGTTATTTCAATAATCATTAAACTAAAATTCATCACCTACGTCACATAAAATAAAAGTCTTCTATGTCTATTTTAAGTATCTGTGACCGTTTATGTGAGGTATCGGGAAGTAGACGCGGTAATTAATGGCGGTTTAATTAATAGTCCGGCGACAACGAAATTAAATATTGTTGGCTTATGTCTGGGTTGGTTAAAATGCCTAGGTTTAAGTTTGGTAGCTAATTTTCAACTGAATGCTGACTATGTTAGTAAATTGCATATTTATGCGGCAATGGTAGCATTCCTAATTGGAGCAGTGTATTGCATTTTACAAGTGAGTAGATTGTAATTACTATTAATGAAAAAAAGGAACAAACAGCGAGAAAACAACGAACTTTCTTACTAAATTACTTCAACTCCTCTTCTTTATTAAACAGCACAGTGTTGTGTAGTTTATCGTCTGAAGAGGTCAACAATAAATCGTTGACGAAACGTCGCGAGTAAAAATTGTGGTATTCATTTTAAATACATTATTTTTTGGTTTAATATTGTGACAAAAACGTTTTTCAGACTGTAATTTCTTGGAAGTACGTAATTCTATATCGCAATGCGACTACTGGCACGTCTAAATTGGCATTTTCCATGTTCTCCTTTAGGGTGTTTTTAGTGGTTTCGTTTTTTGCCGCATTCATTAGTTATAAAGTATGTGCGTATAAGGCGGCGGCGTTATATGATGGTAAGTTCTTTCTAGATATATGTATGTATATGTAGAATGACCTAGGAAACAGTGTTAAGCGGAAACAAAAAGGTTTAGGATCCCAAGAGCAATTCACACCATGTAACAAAATTTCCTCAAACAGGAACATTGAGAAAAGAGAATAACAAACGTAAAAGAACATCTAAGTAGTACTACCATATCGATCGCTGCCTTCGGCATTCGTTCACAATAGAATTGAAAAAGAAATAGGCGAGATAGATTCTCAGACATGAAGAATTTGTTAGAAACATATATTAGTGGCAGAAGTTGGAGTTAAAAGGAACAGAGGTAGACCTAGATTAGATTACTATTTGCAAATAGTTAGAGGTTTAGGTTACTCCAGGAACGAGAAAACTGGCTTAAGTTAGGAAGAAATAGAGGTGCGTGCCCAACCAGTCTTCGAGCTGAAGTTCTTGTGATCTAATAAGCTTTACCTCAATGTCGCTAAAACAATGTGTCCATATCACCTTTGCTGCATCCGTTAATCCTCGACATTCGAGACGAAGGTCGACCAATACCTAGCGTGGAATCACACAAGTATCTTAAGATTGATTGACCTTATATAACACTAAAATTTAGGAGAACATTTTGGCGATCATCAGGATAGATGATTTGAGGCAACTACAAGTACCAGAGCATGGAATATTTAACCAGATCATTTTTGAATCTAAAAGTCTGGACAAAGTAGGAAACTACAAAAGAATATTTGGTACTGATCATACTCTGTACCTACATATGCATCTCTTGAGGTTTGACTTGCTTCTTCTTGACACCATTTCCTAGGTTACTCGTTATATTACAATTTGTAAAGATAGCGGATTTTTTAATTAACATTTCTGTTTATTTTTAGCCAAAGCGGTGTATAAACAAAATGCCCAAGGAGAACTAGTCCTTGTACTGCCAAGACAATACACTCCTGACATTGGAGGTTTCAAATATAAGGTAGCATCTGCATTTTCCCAATGGATTGTAGTATTAATAGAACTATTGTATATTGCCACTTTTACGAAAGAATTCAGGAACATGAGGTTTAGAGAAATTAGATTTGAAAGTAAATATTCACAAATATAACAAGGTCAGGTGTGGTTCCCAATTCAAGTACAATACGCACTTATGGATTCATGACGATTAATTAATCTAATTACACAAATTAAGTTTGTTCTTTTTATTTTATAAGTATTTATTTCAATAAAGTGTTATTCAAGGATGTACCCTGTACTTTCAGTATACATTTTTATTTGTCGGAAATGTATTGGTCCCAGGAAGCTGCCTGTGAGCTAATGATGTGAGTAGTTCTTAGGCTTCTGGCTTACCTGAATTTTTACTTTTTTTCTGATTGCTTTAACGGTTCAATATGTTGTGCAAGGTCTGATACAGATTACTTTACTAATTTTCTAAACTATATCTTGTTTCAAATGCATCTTGGAATTTATCGAAAACGTTTTGTTACAAAAAATAAACGCTAATTAATATGCTAATAAAGGTATCATAATTAAATTATGCAGGTCATTAAATTTTGCGTTTTATAATTTTTCCTTTTTATCTTACAATTGGTTACTCAAAGCGATTATGTGAAACGGAATTTTGCTTTTCATATCAAGTAATTAGCCATTAAACCATTGGATTATCAATAAACAATAAATTCGCTTACTAATTTTCTAATCATTCAACGACGGTAAGTATGTACAGGGCCGCACTAGGACTTTTCCAACTGTGCAACTTGCTGGTCAAGGTCTCCTATAATTGAAATATAAAGCTTTGACCATTTGTATCTATGTATGTACATATATATATATAGATTCAAAGCTTCTGGTTGGTGTCGATGTGAATAGAGTTAATAAGAGTGTTTTTTGTCATTAAATTTTTTTTTGCGTTTTCGTGGAAACCCCTAAAACTGCTGTGTAAATCCGACCCTGGGTGTGTACCTGTTGTATAATTACAGGTATTTCAAATTTATTTGGTTGTCATTTTAAATCTTGCGTCAGTGAAAATTTTTGTTAGTAGATACATTATTTCACTGCTAGCGAACGTTTATTTATATAAAATTGAAGGACTTACATAGAGACGCGCCATATGTCCTTATTCACGGTTGTTTATCTTAACAGATAATCTGTGTTTGCAGTAAAATGTAAAAAAAAATTAACCGAATTTTGTTGCTTACACTTATCCAAGTTCAAAACGATATGATCCCAGCTTTCCATCAAAACCAAAGATAAGTCGAACCAACATAATCGATAAATATCTTTAGAAAAATTCTGCTATTTATTAAACTCGACGAATCTAACGATATTCACCTCGCTTTCGTTTGTGAGGCTGAATAATTTGCAAAGAGAAAATGGTTTCGTTGTGCGGAATTAAATTTAAGGTGCATTACTGGCCAATATTCATCTTCATTTGGTTTGTGAAAACCTTTGCTATCACGTAAGTACGCAGTTGTGCTATTAATGTTTTCATCAATTCAATTTGATTTTATCAGTTGTAATATTCCAGCCGAGTGTAATTGAAAGTGGAGGATAAGCGAATACAAAAAGAAACATTAAAAGTGAAACTTAAGCAAATAAATTTAATTTAATAAAGCGGTAGTGATTCAAACGTTAGCTATCAAGATAACAGTTCACAAAAAATACATTATTTCGTTATTTAATCAAAAAAAGTCAGTTAATTGTCTTCTATCTTTCTAAGAGTCCATTCGGTATTCGTATAATTTTTCTGAGGGACATGGCTCCTCATCCCCTAACTAATTAGGTATCTATCTAAATTATGATTGACTTTCAGTGAGAATTATACATATTTAAGTGTTCTTCTATCACCATAAGACATATTTTGAAAGTTTTTTTCTACGAATCGCCGAAGTTAATGTTTTTGTGCTATCAAATTTAATTAATGAATACTCATTAACAAAATATAATGTCTCTTGAACAACTTCTTCAGGTAAAATTCCTTTTGCAGATTTATTAACCAGAATTTTTTTTTAATTTAAATTCGTCTTGTTAGCACATTATAAGACACCCTGTACAGTTTAGTTTCATAAAAATTGAGTGAAAAAATATTTCGAATAATGTTAAACATTTGAAAAGTATAGATAGGTATGCTGCTACTAGACAGCATTGATAAATTTTATCAAAAGTTAATTGATAATGCTGTGATTACAGCAAAAAAATTTAATTTTTAAAGATATTAATTTTTTAAGTACCTTTCAATACCAATATTTCAGTCTTCGAGCTGAAGTTCTTGTGATCTAATAAGCTTTACCTCAATGTCGCTAAAACAATGTGTGGTGCTTATTTAGAACCGTTTATCGAGATATTACAAAGATAAATTCAAGGCTGTTAAGGTATTTTAATTGATTATTACTTACTTCAAACAAAACGAAAATGGTTGTTTCCCCTTTTTATTTTTTTAGATATATTTCACAAAGCACTGTGAAATATAACGACCAAGAGAGCATGAAATCCACAGTTTCTATTCTAAATAACGAACTTGATTTGGGTCTTATGATAAATAGTTACAGCGAGGTAATTCATGTTGTATGTATAACCAACATTTTTGATTAATTGTTTATTCACAGGTTGGTTTTAGATTAAATAACGATTTTACAATATTAGGACCTGTTATCTTATTTCCTCGGTACGTTGAGGGCCTATGTAAGAGATATGTTTTGTAATAATTCTCCTTATTTTATAGGTCTGCTCTCTCTTGGAACGTTGGAAGTATAAACGACATAACAGAAGAGTCATTAAGTTTATTTACAGTACTGGAACCTAAGATTGATCTTCTAGTTTTAGGTACAGGCGATAAAATTGAAGATACATCTTTTCACAAGAAAATATTTCCTTTTCTCAAAAAGCATAAGATAAACTTAGAAATTCTTCCAACAGATCAGGCTTGTTCTACCTTTAATTTTTTAAATTCTGAAGGGCGGTACATAGCAGCAGCTTTAATCCCTCCTACTAAGTTTACACCAACTGATCATGAAGTATTTGATACAAAGCAAAGATATCAGAATATATATGAAGTGCAAGACTAAATTTGTTGACTTTACCAAACTCATTATTTATTATCATTAAATAAAAGATATTTACTTTTTCATATATTGACCTTTAATATTAACTTCAACTATATACAAAAAATATGTATTAATTGATTTAGTCATAATAAAAAAGTAAAGTCTCTCAAATGTTAAATTGATGTTGAACATTCTTTCTCAATTTACATGTATGTTGTGAAGGCAGATTTTTAATGATCTATTATTATCAATTCATCAATACCCCAATCTTCATAGGAATTATCTGGCAAGTATCTTCTAATGATAATAGGTATTTTGCGTTGCTTCAGTTCTTTCATTGCTATTTGAAGTGGGTCAGTTTCACCTTCTAACTCAACCATAACAGGAGCACACATTGCTATCTGCAATGCTCTGGTTCCTAACACTCTGGCTCTTTCATATTTTGTCATATACTTTGTTGTAATCCGTTTTGATTTTGGTACACCGCCACCTGCCTGCCCAGGAGCTAATATATCTATATGGTCACCTTCTTCTTCAGGTTGTTCAAGTTCTTCAATGTTTTCGTCGTCAACGTCATCGTCAAAATCATCGCCCACATCATCTCCTTCAAACTCGTCATCTGCCATGTTATAATTGTTACTTTTGCTTTGTAAATTTGCTTATTTTTATTAAGAAAACCTGCACAACTTTGTACAAGTCCTCCTAACCGTATTTTTAACGAACTTTGACATACCTTTGAACTTAGACTTTGAGGTTGTGTTCGTTGTGTTGCTCAGCTTATCTATAGTTGTTTAGATAGAATCATAGATAAGG